>NC_038242.2:7158949-7340697 GCF_000004515.6 Glycine max | reverse complement strand
AACTGAATTGGCAAGAGCTGTAAGTTATGGTTCAATGGGTTCAACCAGCTAATTTAATGGACCAAATGGTTGAATTTGACATGTTCAATCAAGGTTGACTTGGACCTCATAATAAGAAATAATTGGACCAGAAACAGAGTGGGTTCACAGATTGACTGGTTGAACCAGTCAGTTTCCATTGATGGGTGGTTTCAATGATCCTTTTATTTACATTTTTTCTTGTTACCTTCTCTGATTAGCTGAATCACCTTGTAGGTGCTCGCCAAGGGCCCCAAGATTAATTAGGAACAGAATACTGTCCCCAGATTCAAAAAGTAAAGTCAGTGGAAAGACTCTTACAACAAAAGCAAGATATATATCTACAAATTCTGGTGTTTCTGAACATGCCAATAGTTCCATTTCTTCAGATGACTCACCTGCCTTAGCCTCTTTCTATTCAAAGTTTCACCACCTGAAAAGGATTTTGGAAGAAGACTCGTCAAGTGATAATTCATCCCTTATTAGCAGCAACTCTGATGAAGGTTCTTGTAGTACAGATAGCACCCGTGATTCAACCAACACAGATGACTTCTCCGAATATCTTTTTGGTGATTCAGGGAATGGTTGGAGTAGTGTGTGGAGGAATTCTGATTCTGACACATCCTCCTCCTCCTCATCTTCTCCCTTGAATTGGGGACATTCGCCCCTATCTGATGTGGACCGATATGATTCAGTTTCTCCCGTTGCAGCAGGCTTGCGAGGGATAGATGTTTCTCGTTTGTCTTTTAACACAACTTTACAGCATAGAAAGTTAGATAGTAGTAGGATTAATAGCAACAGTAGTAGTAGGGAGACTGACTCTTTTATGAAACTAGGATCTAACCATTTTAATGATATAGACTCTGGTGTATTATGTAGAAAGCCAGGGAAAAGAACGGATTAAAAATTTTATTAACAGGGAGTTCTGGAGCAGTAAATAATGAGGGATGCTCTCTACTAATGTACTCTTTGGAGGCGGCGTTCTTTTTACAAAAATTGGCCACATCAGTTTGCCAATAACTTAACTAGATGTAGATAATATAGATTGCTGTTACTTATATAAATGTTCAGTGGAATTTATTCTATTATTTTAGATACAAATATTTGAAATAAAGGAAATAATATATTATTTTTCTTATTCTTGCATTTATTTATAATTGTTTTTTGGTCTGACGAAGCTACTATGCTAAGACTAAGGTTCCGTTTGGTCGGTTTAAATGATTGAAAGAGATGTCAAAGTGAATTGAGATAAAAAAAGATGAAATGTTTGAATTAAAGTGCAAAGATGTGAGAGATCAATTTTAAAAACTTTCATCTCAAATTCATGGTGAATTTAAGCAAAACGCTACCTAAGAAATATTCGATGTTTAAATTATATTTTGTGTCCGTTATCATTAATGTGAGATTGGCTTAATTATTTTTATTTAAATCTAACCTTTTAATTTTTAATTGTTATATTGAAGATCTTTTGTGATTAACTTTTTATGTAAAAAAATATTTTTCTATTAAAAAATTTAAGTGAGATTTGAGATATAAAATGATTTAAAATGCTCAAAAGTAAAAAAAGAAAAAGAAAAGTTAAATGACATTATAGAGATTAAATTACAATAATTTAAAAAAAAAGAGCTAAATGTAAATGGCTGGAGAATTAAAATCACTCGTTAATTATAATAATGAATTAAAATTACTTGTCGTTGGCTTAATATTTTTCTGAATCAAAACTTTTTTATTCATCTGAGGAGAAAAAAAATTATGAATGACCACTTGATAGTGTGTTAATCTCATAGATTATTTTTCAAATGGATCAATATATTATCTACTTTATTTAAATTTATATCACCTTATTTAGTAGATAAATAACTAATATAGTTATTTTATAATATTAATTCATATTAATTATTAAATCACAAAATTCCAACTCTCTTTCCCTTCGTCTAGTAGATAATAACTAATACAGTTTTCGGCTTTGCAGAACTCAGCCTCATCGGCTGTTTCGGAATTCTGATCTCTGTTTTCTTAGAGCTGAATTTTGCATTTTAATGATATTAATTACATTTTTCTTAAATAAAAAAATAAATCTGTAAGACTAGACGTGGCCTATCATATCAAGTGGATAGGCTTTTAATTTCTTACCGATGTGATATCTAACAAATTATTGAATCCATCAAAATATATATATATATATATATATATATATATATATATATATATATTCTCCTTCTGTTGACGAGATATATATTTGTTGAAAAATACTAATAAGTACGAATAAAATTTGGTCAAAAGCATAAAATTGTGATTTCCGGCAAAGCACTTCTTATATATTTTCCATTTTTTTTAATATCTGTTTTTAAAAAATGTTATTGTTGAAATTGATTTTTTTTATTTTTATAAAATAACCCTTTATTTTGTAAATAAATCAGCTAAAATTTGTAACCAATTAAATGAATTTTTCTCAAAGTTATGGATTAAATTATATGAAGAACAATGCTTCTTGGGGTGGATTTATTTTTATAAGACGCAATCTTGGTCTGGGTCAACTCTAGGATTCACTCAGTTGAAGAAATGAGCTCAAGATGTTAGTCTTTCGTCCCCAATCGATCTGGAATGTTTTGGCAATTCCAGATGCATATTAAAGCCTTCCTTGATCGCTTTCATCTCTTAAGATTTCAAATTAGTTCAATTAGAACTTCTCCAGTGTAGGTACATGGTCCACAAGTGATGGGTTAACCAACCACTGTCTCTAACACATGTTCATAGTAGACATGAAGTAACGGTTACCAGATCAATTCTCTCATCACTTAACTTTACCATCAGAATTCCTTTTTAGGTATCCGAATCCGAACATAACTGATAAAAGTAATTTTAGCAATAAGTTGTGTGCTTTTCTTCATAAAATCATGTAGTTAGGAAAAGTAAAAAAATAAAATAAAAAACAAATGAATGAAGTTGATAGTTGATAATAGTTGTGAAATTCGGCTTGATTATTGGCCCGATCAAGGTAATAGATCAGTGGTCCAACTGGTGAGTCAATAATTGATTCGATTTGATTTGGTATATATTAAAAATTAAAAATTATATGTATATCTATTATATATAAGTATATAACTAACATTATTTTAATAAGAAAAGTTTATCCATACTTTAAAATTTAAAATAACAATTAATAATAATAAGACATCAAAATGAATTGTAAAGATGATTCATTTTTTTTTCTTTGTAAAATCGGTCAAGTCGGATCGGTCCAATCAGGATTAATCTAACCGGTCGAATTTGGTTGGATCATCTTGAGTGAATTACATGACCGATCAAATAGTAAAATCGGTCCGATTAGACCGCTGGATCCCGATTGGACTAATTCAACTGATTGGACTGAACTGGTTTCACACTATGATTGATCCCATTAGTTTCAAACTCTTTTGGTTAGAGAGTGACAAGTACATTGTAGAGTGTGGGTTTTGTCATTGTCCACGGATAATAAATGATGTATAATGATAGTTCATGATAAAATAGAGAGAGAGAATCAAGCCGAATTTAAGAGAAACATTTTTTTCTAGTCAATACCTTACGGCTTACACTATATATACCGTTGCATGCCAACTTGCCATTTCATTTTGTCATGCAATAAATCCAACATGGGTTCCTCCAATTAATTCTAAACACAAATCAGAATGAAGGGAGAAGCAGTGGCCATGGCCTACGCCTGTACTTTACTGATCTTGCCATTGACAAACTTGACCTGTTCATGCATTATCCGTTACTAACAACCAATGCACATATCATATTCTCAGCCCCACCCACATGAACGTCATTTTGGACTTTGCTCGCGGAAAATTCAATTCGTTGATTTGAATCTAGATCATTAATAATCAATTAATCAAACCATTTAGGGCCTACATGCTATCGCTGTATAAGCATCCAAATTCGAAGAGAAAGGTCTATTTAGTCTAATTTTTTTTTCACAAATAATTACTAAAACATCACTCTTTATTTTATATAATAAGAACTAATCCTCATTTTGTGACGTGTAAATCCTTGATAACAAAATTAAAGTAAAAAAATGATATTTTATAATTGTGTATGAAAGTAAGTATGGAATGGAAACTAAGTGCTTTCTAAACCCACATAGATCCTTCTGTTGCTGCTATATGCCTATATACATTTAAAAAAAAACAAAACAAAAAAACTGATGTGCAAGAAGTACAAACAATAAATGCAGCATAACCGGTTGGTGGGACGTGTTTTATGTAACATGCTTAAACAATTGTGTTTGGCCGGGTACAGCCAGTACCCATTATATTTTCATTATTTATCGATAAAAAAAAAACTTGTTCATCAATGATATATATTTCAAATGGATGTTAAATTTGTTTTCTTAAATGGTGATGTTCAAGGAGTTTACATGGTGCCTCTCTCCACCAAGTTCAAAATCATGATGAAGTTTGTAAGTTAAAGAAAGCCTTCAATGACCTCAAATAAAATCCTCGATCTGAGTTTGATTTGAAAAGTTCTTATTTGTGTTTATATTACCATATATTTTAGTTTTGCTGATATGACCATATATTTTTTGGTCTAATTCCTATGTACTCTGATGACATGAGTGTTATACAAATCACATGCAACTTAATTTTTCATAAACACACTAAACATATTGAAATTGATCGTGATTTTACTCGAGATCACTTTCAGCATGAAACTATATATCAGCTTACCTTATATTATTTCTCCATGCAAATTGCTTTTGTTTTCTAAATTTACTAAATTGCATCCCATTCAATGTTTTTTATTCTTACTCGACATATATTTTTAATGTGGTATCAGAGTTTAAGCACCATGTTTCATATTGAAATCGCGCAAATATTTAGTGACTTCACTTTATGAAGTAGGAAAATTACTCTAAACCCAATCCATCTGACACACCTGCCACTCGTCAAACTTGAAACCGACCAACCAGAAGACTCCACAATGAGGAATGAATTAGAAAAAAAAAAAAAAACAATTGTTTGATTTTGGTCGGATTGGATTTGGATCATTTGGGCCTGAATATGACCAAATCCAACGAATAATTAGTCCTAAAATTGTATTACTATGTTTGTTAAAGTTGTATAATAATTGTTTTAAAAGTTATATTTATGACTATTATTAGGTAGTTGATAATGTAAAAATTGTTATAGGAATCATACATGAAAATTAAATTAGAAAAAAATGTTTTTGCATATCATAGCTGTCACGAAAACTAAAGAGATTCGTCTTTGTCTAACATTTTTTTAAAAAGTAAGTTTGAGCATTATTTGTTTTGGTGACAAATTTGTGCATTATTTATGTTTTAAGACAAAATTAATTGAGGTATATTTTTAGTTACATGATAAAATTATCTAGGATCCCTTGTAAAAAAAAATATCTAGGAGCTTTCATTGGAAGAGTTAATGTGTGTGAATTTTTATTTTACTATAAATATATCTTATCATTAATATTTTACTAAATATTTTTTTTTACTTTATCCAATTTAAGCGTTACCAAAACACGGTCTTCTTCTTTTTCTTTTTTTCCCCCACCTAATTTGGCAATAACGAAACAAGCTGGGAAACTTCAAGCCCAAGTCTATTGAAAGGGCACTAAGCAGGAGACAGAAATTGAAGCGTGTCCCTCTTTATTGCACGTTCATTTGTTTGGTACAAAGAGAATTGAATGATGTTTGCTTAGATAAAGGGAAATGAATGTCTGAGTAATTTGATGGCTGGCCGTAGTTGTATAGTATTGTGTTCTCTTTTTTCTTAGGCGTGCATTGCTTTTGTTATCCAACTTGTTTTTCTTCTTGCCGGGAAACGAAAAAGACAATAAAATAAAATAAAATAAAGAAGCCCTAGTCAATTATAGTTAAGAAAGAAATCATATAACAACAGAGCAGCAATGATATGCATGCGCTCGATATCTTGAACGCAAGCTGCGGAAAGAGAAAGACGGAAACAAAAAATTAAGGATATCTAAATAGTGACTTTCATTCTTGAATTTATACAACCCTATCATTTGGATTCTTGAAAAATGGAAAAAAAAAAAATTGTCTCTGAATTCGTAAGTACAACAATTTTGTTCCATCATTTTTTTTAATATTAATTGTTAATTTTATATTAGCAAAAAAATCAAACTCACGATTTTTTTCTTCCTCTTTTTTTCTTATACCACTAAATCAATTTTATAACTTCTTTCGTTCTACCATTAACTCATCCATTAATCCAAATCGACTTGACTACATGTCTTGAGACTTAACTATGTATCACGTCATATGTACAAAAAGATTGTCAAGTTGGTGATAAATGAGATAAACTGATTTGTGTATATGTATTTTAGATGCGCTAGATAAAAATTGTTACGACTGTAAAAAGTCTTATATATGAAAAATAATATAATTTATTAAAAATAATCAACTATGAATCATCAACAACTTCATAAACATTTGGCATCAAAACATGCAGTACCAGTGAGTGGCTACTTGCATCGCCAGCGAAACATTGTGGCTCTAAAAAGCTCTTTGGGTCGGGAGTTATGTCGAATAAAGCAGCAACAGAGGGACAAGTTGAAATAATAAAACCTTAAACTTGTATAACTCCTCTTAATTATGCCGTAGCTGACAATTTACCTTTTCGGCTGAAAGATGTTTGTTTCTGTTGCGGCTAAACGGAGTTCACATTAGAAGTTCAGCTTGCATCGGATAATTTTTAATGTCCATCCATAGTTTGTGTGAATTTTATTCCAACACTTTTTTTTTATAAAATTCATTTTGATTAAAAAAAAAAGTAAATTAAGATGGTTTTTGTTGGTGGCATCACACCCAAAATTTTATAAATCGTTTTTTTAAAGGATAGACAAACTCTACATAATTTTAGGTTCAAGTAGAGCTTTCTACTTTATTTTTTTTTATGGGTTTGATTTTATGTCTAACATGCTTCTTGTTGTCGTCATGTTATTGTTTTTAATGACTTATTGAGCTAACTGTTGTGTTTGATGTTTATTGGGGTGTCAACCTAGTTGACATCACTTGAACCATTATAAATTTATAACTTTGGTAGTTTGCGTAAAAAAAGTGAAGAGGATTATTTTTATGTTTCAAATAATTTTATAAAATTATTAAATATCCATTAAAAAAATCTTGAGATAAAGAGGATTATATTTATATACTTTTTGACTTAATTGTATGTTTAGTTTCTGTTTTCTGATATATAATTTTTGTGTTTAAGTTTAATTATTACATTTAGTCTTTCTAGATTTTAATTTATCAAATTAAGTATTTTTTTCTTAAAATTTTATCTAATTAATTATTAATGGAAATGTAATAGAAGTGTTATAATATTATAATTGATTTGTATAAATTTGCTAAGAAAAGTATATAAAATGTTTAAATAAAAATAGTAAACAAAATTTTATAATTTTTTTGTTAATTTATCAAAATTAATGATACATTACACTTTTGTTATACTTATATTAAGATTAGATCAACTTTAAAGTAAATGATAATTTGATCTTTGAATGTGTAAAAAAGGGATATGTTAGTTCTTGAAAAAAATAAAATTATTGAATATTATAATTTAATGATAAAATGATCCCATAAATTTAATGGCATGATAAAATTGTTGTATTTTTTTATATATTTAAGAATTAAATTAAAAATTAATTCTTTTAATGATTAAATTATCACCGATTTATATATTCAAGAATCAAAATGATTAATTATATTTTTTAAAATAACTCAGTCAAACACTTTTTTAATTAAATAGATTTTTAAAAAATCTTAATTTATTTGGCAAATAAATTTGGCCTAATTTGAACTTAACTGAACTAGTATGTTGTAAGGTCCTCACAAGCATCCAAACATGTAAACATTCTTAGAGATTGTTTAAAGATTATATGATAATATTTTATTTAGATCACAAATATTCTTTGTTGGGTCAACTCTTAACTGAGAATATATATTTCTATTATAATTATTATTGAAGTTAGTAATTTATCCTTGTGTATGTGTAACCCTGTGTGAGTTCTATATATCAATGACTTGACTAAGTTGTCTATTTTCGCTAAATATGCTTTTTTTATTTAGGAAAAAAAAAAAAACTGCGGACACGATTGTCTAGTCGTGGAAAGATAGGGTCTGCCACTGCCTCACCGTGGTCAGTGTCCCCCATAATATTTATGCCACAGCTCAATGAATTCGATTCAATGAACTTGAACTGTCGTCAATATTCCAAGATAAATTTTTAAAAACTAAATTAGCTTAAGTTTAGTATATTTTTGGGAAAACTATTTTTTTTTAAATAAAGAATATTTAATAAGAGTAACTTTTCAAAACTATTTTGTTAAACGGCATCTCTACAAAATAATTTTAAAAAACTAATAAACAATAATACGTTGAAACACACCCTTAAATAATTCATAATAGTCCACTTTTCATATCAGAGTATCAGACTCTCAAGTGACAGTATATGTTTTGTCATTTATTTATAGTATTTTAATAATATATGTAGAGATTCAGTGTGTGGGAGATTTTTCATAAACATGAAAAATTATTTTATTTTATTTAAATGAAAAGTTTAATCATTTCATTAAAACTAAATTACTATCTTATTTCATTTAAATTAATAGTTGTGTGAATTTGTTCGATTTGAAGAGTTATTCTGTTTTATTTAAATTAAAGAGTTGTCTTAATTTAATGTAACTTGATATAATTTTCAATAAAAGTCACTAGAGGTCATTTATTAATGGTAAAATTATAAATTTGATCTTTTTATTTGTCTTAAATTTTTAATTTTGTTTCTCCTAAAATTTAATTTATGAATTTAGTTTTTCAATTTTTTTATCCCGTTATTTTAATTCTCAATCCGAGATTAGACATTGTTTACCTTGATTGTTAGGTGTCATGATTTTATTGGAAGTTGACGTTAATTAGACGCACGAAATTAATAAACATGTAACATGTGACTAACAAGGTTCACAAGAAACAATCAACATCTAATTTTGAGATTGAAAACTGAAATAATAAAATTATAAAAAATTGGGTACTAAATTCGTAAATTAAATTATAGGAGACCAAAATTATAAATTTAAGATAAATAAGAGAATCAAATTTACAATTTTACCTTTATTAATTAAAGAACTGTCTTAAATTAAAAAAAATTACAGAGTTCTAAATACAAGTTAGTTATAACCCATGTTATAAATAAAAATTAAGTGATGTGATTAATTACAATGTGTTTGGAGTGGTGGTACGGTAGATGATAATCTTGGTCAAAACCACGGTGCAGGCTGGAAGCAATACTAAGCTGCTTCAATTTTTTCATGCTGTCACCACCATTTTGGTTGTCCATGCGATTTCACCACATGAATATATATTATTTAAAACTGTATGTTTATTCATGGGAGGCACACGTTAGAATAAAGTGCCCAAGACATTAAATGAAATGGTGTACAGAAACAGATTATTCGTTGAATAACGAATAAATAGTATGATTATTCAGAAATACATCAATAAATTGATGTATTTTTTAGTCACGATAATACTTTCTTATAACAAAAATCACTCATATAAATATTCAACTCTACTAATTACTATTATAAAGGCCACGATCAAAAAAGAAGCTTTCTTTCCCTCTTTCAATTCCTTTCTTGTCCCTTTTCTATTCTTTGTCTAGTTGAAAGTATATAAATGCGTCTGCCAGTATAAGACCCAAGACCTTACTAGGTAAAGAAGCCAACACATCATGTCAGCTTCACGATTTGATACATGCAATAAATTCCAGCACTATTATCTAAAAATAAATAAAAAAATTCAACCAGTCAAATATGAAAATGGACCATAAGGTCTATTTAGTTTCTTTACAAGCTAGGTAGTGGTTAAAATAATAATCTAAACATTTTTCAAATCTACAAAATTATAAATCATTTACTACGTGTGGACACATAAATGGAAATGCAAAACAGCAAAAGATGTAGAAACTAACCAAATGGACCAATCTTGTGTAACAAATTCTTCGTGAACATCATTAGCCGACATAGAAGCAACATAGTCAACACAAAATATGAACATGAATCGTTTGGTTTAGTGGTATTATTCCCCCAAAAAAGGGTTGAAAATATTTGATATGGTACCGTGGTGGCGACGATTTGGGAGATCCCACACTTTTTAAGATGATTATTAGAGCTTGTAGTTATGATTTGAACGAGAGTCTCTTGTATGATTCGCCATCTACAATTGATATAACTAATATTAATATATTATTTAAACATTATTATAAAGTAAATGTAGGTTGGTATTGATTTGATTTTACTAGATTAATCTGTCGAGAAACTGAATTATTAGTTTGATTTTTTTTTTCTTCATGTTATGATTCAATCTAAACAAAATTAGTGAACCTCAATCTCAATTGATTTGGGTATTTATGCAGCCGATCACTTGAGATGAATCATATTCTATAGGTGGACAGATGTGGAAGCAAAACAACATCATTTATCTTTTGGACTTGAATTACTCATTATCGGATTACGACATATGTTAGGGGAGCGGAGGGCCAAGTCTGCCTCCCGCAGTACTGTGCAGTAGTAATATTGTAAATTTGTATCGTAAGTTTAATTCTATATAAATTGATGTAATCTTATTTCTATAATAAATAATAAAAATAATTGTTATATTCTTGAAAATATAGATATATTTGTCCAACCTCATTAAATCTTATGTCTATGGATGTGTGTGATTATATTTGTTTTAGAATCCAGTTACTTTTGCTAATATATATAATATGTTTTATTCTTCATAAGCATTTTCTGTTAATTAGTTAAGATATCAAGGTTCATTCTACGTACAAATGAAAAAAAAATACTTTATTTATTTGATGAAGACTTTGTATACTTATAGTGATTTTTTTATCATAAATTTATGGTAAATATATATATATTATTTTATATGTTAGGAAAAAACTATATAAAATTTTGTAAACTTAAACCAAATTAAATCAATAAGTTTTGATTGATTTGGAGTTTATTTTCCTCCAAAGCCGGATCACCCCTAGCTGAAAGTATTTGACTGAATAACGCTTGCCATAAAATCAAAGAAAAGTTTTGAGAAAGGTTGCTGGAGTTGAAAATTCATGGGTAATGGTCAAGAAAATAAGCGAAAATTGCTAGGAAGGTAAGTGCGTGAATTTTGTAGTTAGTTTATACTTGTCGAATTGAATATTTCAACTTGGAATATTTGTCTTTGTCTTTGGGCTATACATTTCCAACATGGTTTTTGTGTGTCTCGTGTCAATTGGTCTTGTTTAGGTAGCTATATAGAAAACGATCTTATAATGTTTTATCTTATCCTTTAACACACTCTTTAATTTCCTTAATTTTTTTTTTCTAAATGCCGACATTTATTCATGAATTATTCTGACATTTGTACAGATCTTAAAGGACATTTAACGATTTTCAATAGTTCCTTCTTAAATTAAAATATTCTTAAACCGGAGCAGCATTAATATGTTAATTCTTTTATTATATTATTGGCGTGGATGCTGCAATATTCACTATATTTGTCGATAATTATTAATATGCTAATTTGGTACATACTTCTTTTTTCACGCACCATTTTTAACCATAGAATTGTAGAAGGATCTGTCAATGAATTGATGAAGCGATATTTTTTTAAAATTACAATAACAAGAGTTTTTGGCTCTTTAATGGGACGGTGAGTATCTCTAGAAGCTTCCATCCTTTAGTTACATTTCAATTTATTGAACTAATTATCTTTGAACTAATAATAATTAATAATATTTTAATATAATATATTAAAAAATATTTATTGGAGTTGAATTAGGAATGCCGATTCATAAATAAATTGAGAGAAATTGGAATGGTAATGTCTATACAAACATAAACAGTTTATGAAAAGTGGTGGTTACTTACAAATATTTTGACACACAAGAAAATAATTGTTACCTATAAATAACAATCTTGAATTTACTAGTAGTTAATTAATAATTATTATCTATAAATATTAATCTGTAAATGTATTAGGGTTGAAACTTCTGCCCTACAAACTTGTACAAATCCCGACACATTTGTTACTCATCAAAGGATTAAACGAGCTAGTCTCATGCAAGTATGCAACCATCACTTAAATTTCAGTTTAGTTTTCCAACAATTTTTATATATTTTTTTTAATCTATTTTCTCTTTACGGATCATGCTTTAGCACTTTATTATTTTTAATTATTTATTTTTAATTGTATCTTTTCTTCTTTCCCGATTCCCATTTATTCTTTAAATAATTACCACCAAAATTGATGTATTAATTTAAAGTTTTTAAAATTTTAATATCCACTCATATTGCTTATTCGTATATTTGATAATAAGTTTGGAATTTCGAAAACGCCAAAAATATCGAATCTGTGTTTTGTCAAAGTAGAATAAATAAATTATAATTTTCCTTACTCTTATTTAATTCCACCCCCATCCCCCCTACTCCAGATAACAAGTGACTATTAGTAAAAATAAATAAATGAAAAACAAAGACACTCGTAAATGACTCGCCTCAGAATTGCTTAAAATTTATTTAAAACTATACGTAAGAAATGTGTTTTAATTCGTCTCCGTTCTCTTTCTTTTTATGATTATTTTTTCCTGAAATTATTGTTACACAAAGTCTATAAGTTATAAAATTTTAAAATGAATAGTGTTTTTTGGGTACAATATATATTATTCGTTTCCATCATAAGAACATAAGTTATATGTAAATTATAAAAAATACTTAATTACTTTTTTTACTGTTAATAACCAAATTACGAAAATTTTACTCACCATGCATGCTCAAATTCATACAGTTAGAAAGAAAGTGAAGGGGATAGTAAAATATTTTTTATTTTTATTTTTGTAGAATAGCAGAAGATTTAATTATTAGGAATAGATAACAATTTTAAGGATGTACATGTATGCATGCATATATACAGTTACACGGAACTCATCAACCACGAAATCGATAGATCGTTTTTTCTTTTCTTTTGTAGAATACTTAGCTGAATTGATCACCTAGGATTGGGTAATGGAATTTAAACTTGTGAGTGTGAAACCTTTTGACTTAGTGAAATTAGTGTGCATGATCAGTTGTCGACTAATTTCCCTTTCTTCCTAAGAACCTTCGTTTAAAAGAGAATAATGTACTTTGATAATAAAAATGAAGAAATAAATAACTGTCTAACTGTGTATGCTTTCGTGATATTGTAAAAAAATTGATAAAAAGCCAATGGTGATATTCTCACGTCAAATCTAAACCATATCATATATATGTAAAAAATGAAATAATCTTTATGCGGATAGTTTATTCTAATCCATTAAAAAGGTGTGGGTTTACATTACAAAATGTTCATAACTGTTTACGAAGAAACCGATCATGTAATGCGTTGCAGCATTAGTAAGTACTGACAAGAAATTCAATTTTATTTAAGTAGAAACTTTTTATTTAAATTTTGTTATAAAAAAAAACACAGAAAGGGTTTAATTTGTTCCTCTCCTGAGCCTCAATAAACTCAACCTTAAAATATGATGAACATCAAATAAAGAGTTTTATTAAAATGAAAAGTCCCATGAATTCTATATTTATTTATTGTCATGGATGACTATATTTGGGATGATTTGGATTCATAAGAATGGAACAACTTTCAAGTAAAAAATGCCGGATATAATGTTTATGATACATCTCGTCAAATCTAGATCATGGCTCTGGTTTATTTCGAACAGGGAATTGAAGGTGATTCCTTGTTCTCAATATGGTGCACACAAATCCAATGCAAACTATGAAATTCATTTGTACAGACTTAACTATTATGTTTGCTTTTGTAATATAGGTAATAGGTTGGAGTAATCCTTGTCTTTGTATTCCTATTTTAATAAATCAGATTCTTACAGAAAAAATTATAAGTTCAACCCTGATTAATCGTAGCTTTCAAAATTAAGGGATTTGGACAAAATAATAAGCTCAACCCTACAATCTCTGATAAGTGGGACAATTAATAACAATTGTTAATTATACAATTTACTCATAAAATTATACTCTTTAAATTCAAAAATATTTTCTAACATCCTTAGAATCATTTATATTTTCCTTACTGATTATTTTGCTTGTAGAAAAATAATATTTATAAAATTTGTTGTGTAACATTATTAGAAAGATAAGAAAAAATAGAAGTATTCTTTCTATAAGAAATAAAAAGATAAAAATTATAAAACTATAAGAATCAAATATTATTTGATCTTTATTATTTTAATCAATACATTTCTTCTACATTTTTAACTTAAAACCCTACTCCTCAATGGTTTTGGCAAGTGGTAAGCTTGGTGAATAATTCTTTGATCCAAAGGATAAAAAGAAACGAAATGTTTTTTTAATAAGAAGGAAACATCTTTTCACAATTTTAAATTATAATTTAAAACTAAAATCATATTTTTTTTACAACGACTTAAATCATATTTAAACACAACCCATCCATATTTTATTAGACAAACTTTATAAACGAAACTCAATTTACATTTACAGTATACTACAACCATTGAGAAGTGTTGAAAAAGGAGTGACTGAGAGAGTGTTTCTCAAATTTGTTTTGATTAGGGATAGTAATAGTATCTTCTTTAGTGGCAAAAACCAGCGCGATAGATCCCTGGGTGATGCAATAAAGTTGAAGGCACAGTAGACACTTGTGGCAATTGGGAGTCTTTTATTACTTTTATTCAAGTTTTCTCTTTCTCTTTAATTGCAAATCAGAGGGGCCGATGAGAAAGAGACAAAACAAAGTACAGGTAGATCAGATATAAAGTAATGAGATGGAGAGATAAAGTTGGGGAAGAGGGTGTGGGAGGTTGTTCTGAAGTGATATCAAGAACTTATTCCATAAAGCAAAGCAAAACCAAGAAACTGGTGCAGATGACCGCTGGTGCTGAAAAGAAACTGCCAGACACAACCCTAGCCACGTTCTCCACTCACTTTTTCATCCACACCAAGACCCAAGACAGTGAAAGAAAGAAAGAAAGAAAAGTGCTATCCTTCCTGATCCATCATTCATTCACAGGCCAGCGTTATCGTCATCCAATAACTTACATTCAGTCACAGCAGGTCAGGTCACAGTACAGTACACAGCATCAGCGTCAGTCCACAGATATACTCAGACTCCCAAACTTCAAAGCAACACCCCAACCCCACACCACTGCCAACTAAACCAAAACCAAAACCAAGAACCCCACTTTCGAAAATCTACTCTAACCAACCAATCCCCACATTGTGACCAAATGTGAACAGGATTCCCCATCACAATGGTCTATTCCCATCGTTGATAGAGAAAGGCTAACCAGCTTACCGCCCCCCATTTCTCAGTTTCCTTTTCTTACAAGCATAACCCTTGCAGCAGCACCACCAGCTTTTTACTCACTCACAGAAAATACTCATTATAATAATCCATCACAAAAATTTAAAATAATAAACAACCAACAAGCTCACTAATATAATGATCGACAAACAAAAACTCTTGAAGAAGGTAGAGAGCCACTGATATTACTAGTATAGTATATAGTTAGCGCCGCAAATAAACGACCCTAGCTACATAACATAACTTCAAATTACTAATGTTTCCGTTTATAAACTTGACCTAATTATAATATTAAAAAATAATTATAATAATAATAATTAAACTAATACTACCAAAGATTTCAACTACACCAGCTAAATCAGATTAAACAGACCAACATATAATAGATTTGATTACATTAACCACAAAAGTTAACCTCAGAGAAAGAAAGAAAGAGAAGAAAAAAAAAAGAAACTCAAGGTACGATTGATCAGTAAGGTGGTGGCGGTGGTTGTGGTCTAGCCGTTGGAGCCCAAATCACATCAGAGGGCAAGTGACAGCTGTACATGGACATTCCGCACGACTCCGCCTGTCCATGTCCGCTATCTCCGCCGCCGGAGACCTGCGGCGAATGTCCATCACCGGCGGAGGCGCCCTCTTCCTCCGGCGGCAACCTGTGGTATGCAGGGTTGTTAAACGAGGCGGCGATCACGAATACCGTGCCGGCGGCCATCAGCCCGCCGGCAACAAGTCCTCCGACGATCTGCCCCTGCGGTCCGGCGAGCGAGATGGCGAAGCCGTTGGGAACCGCCGGCGAAGCGCCCGACTGCTGCGGAAGGAAGGTGGCGGAAACAGAAAGGATATCGAAACGGCCGTGAAAAGTAACGGTTGTGCCGGGAGTAGTAGAAGGTTGACGGAGCGTAACGTTAGCGACGGTTCCGGAACCGGTGAGGACGCAGATTCCCATGTTCTTGCGGCGACTGAACTGGGCGATGGCCTCCACGACGTCGTTTCCACCAGACACTTCTAAAATGTATGGACTCATAGCGGGTTCCGGGTCTCGGGTTATGATAACGGGTGGCTTGGGTTTGTTTTTGGACCCGGGAGGACGCCCCCTCGGACGCCGAACAACCTCGATAGTCGCGCCGTCGCCGCCGGAGGAGTTTGCTTTCTGAACGGTGCTTGGGGTGGTGGCGGCGCCAACACGGTTTTCTTCTTCCGCGGAGAGTTGGAAAGGGTGGTGTGGGAAAGGATGGTGTTGGGGTTGAAGCTTTGAGAACATACTAGGTGGTGTTGTTTCACTCTTAGGATGTTGTTGCTGTTGCTCTAGGTATTCTCCTTTCATTGTGTTTTTTTTTGGATTTGGATTATCTCTTAGAATAAGAATAACCAATCCCGAGTGGGAGTATGATTGGGGTTTGGGTGGTTATTGTAAAAAAATAAGAAGTGAAGGAGAGGTGGGGGAGGGAATGGAGAAAGGGAGGTGTTTGGAATTGTTTATTATGGTATATATTGAGAGGAGAGAGAGCTTTGAAACTAAGTAAAGAAGACTACTAATGGCGCCGCTGGTTGGAACAAAGGTGGGGTCCACGTCACACATGAGACAGATAGATAGATATATGTCGAATGCAAATTGAGCATTGGGTGCCTCAATCTAGCACCGCCTTTCCTTTTCTTCCCTTGTTCATACGAGAGCCAGTTAGTTTCCTTCCTCTTGCCTCACAAATGGCTTTATTACTAATTAATTCAATTATTTTGTTTTGACATCCCCATCTTCCCCATTGCTTCCTTAGGATGACTATCTTTACGTTACTTTGGAAATTCAAACCACGCTATCATTTCTTTTAGGTCAAATGGTCCTCACTTCTATCATTGTCCTTAACGGTGCTTGCTTATCAGCTTTATTATTTCTAAACAAACGTGATCTATTCTGCCACACTATATCACTCATTATGCTACCTAATTACCACTTAGCTTAGTTTTAATCCAAATCCTACCAATCTTATAACTTCGTCTGTCCTGAATAACGCTTGGTCCTCTCATTTTCACTTAGACCTACTCAATCTCCTCGTTAATTATAATCCTTTTATTGTGCAACATCACTTTAAACCTCATTAGTTAAACTCACTTTCTTTAGCTATAATTCCTTTCTAATATAAACAATGTAATTTGAATTTATTGTGTAAAGATAATCTTAACTCATTCCTTGGAGACTATTTTTTACTCATTCACTTACTTTTTCATCTTTCCAATTGAATGCTTTCTCTATAATTATTATTCTTCTCATGAAAAACAAAAATACTATTCTTTTTACCAAATTCACATATATCAATCCATTCACTAAACCAATTTAACTACTTATTGTTATTGGTGAATTTGGTATTTTTTATTATATATAGAGGAACAAACATAGTTATAAAACTTACTCATATCAGTCGGGTCAAATTGTTAACATAGAAATCAGACACAACCGGTTTGAGTCACTGTTGGATCGATTACGTATACTATCTAATATGATATGGTATTGAATTGGTGACTCGACAACCCAGTTCACTCAATGGGTCATGCCTTTTATTTTTTTTACAAGTGAACAATATCACTCAATTTATATATTACATTTGAGTTATTTATAGATTTGTTTATATTTTTTATTAGACATAACTAAATCTTGAAATTTGAAATAATAAAATTGTTATCATTTTTAATTTTTTTTACTAAGTTATAAGTATATTAGATTATGTTTCTCATTGTACAACAATGAAATATAATTTAAATTTTAACTTAAGTCTAACGTTGTTAATATATATATAATTCTAAAAAAATATGTTGTGTGATTAAAATTTTAAATAATTTTATAATTATACTTCTAAATATATTAAATTTTATTATATTTTAAATCATAAGCGTATAAGATTATATGTTATGTAATTATTTAGATTTTTTTAATATAAATCCATTCATATGGTGGACTAATAATTCATTAAATCCATTTTTGGCCCCAATCTCCTGATTGAGTTTATTATAAGCTACCGAGTCCGGTAACATTAATGTTTTAGGAGATGAATCTCTCTGTTTACGCTTTTTTTCTTCTTCTTTTGAATTGTATGTCATGGTGTACAAGCTAACGATGATGGACTCTTCCTTCAAGATGCAAGTGTCGACTTTATAACCCAGCCTATGAAGCTATGACCAAGGAGGTGTACCCTGAACGTAAAGTATATAAACGATGCTATGGACAGGTCAAGGCTTTCATATCCTGCAGCTCACGTGATTTCAATTGCGCAACTTCGAGTTTGTAGTTGCTTTGACTTCTAATCTTACCAAGAGTAAAAATCATGTTTGTTGAGTTAATTATTCAGACCCTTATTCACACTCTCTTCGATTTGAATATAAAAAATCATAGTACTAAGTAACAAAAATAATTTGTTAATATTTTTTTTTAAACTGGTATTCATTAAAATTTGATATTAAAAATAAAAAAAACCATTGCCTTATTTAATATACAATTACAACCTTGAGAATCATTTTATTAAATAGGATATAGTTAATTAATTACAATTTACTTAATATTTTGTATTAGTACACAATTTACTTTTAGACTTAAATATATTTTTAATCATTGTGATTTATTTATTTTTATCCCTGTAATTTTTTTTTAATCTTTATAAAATGTATTTATTTTGTTTTTCATTCTTAAAGTGCTTTAGATAATACTTTACATAGTTAAAAAAGTATTTTGAACCATGAAAAAAAAATATTATCTAAAATATTTTAAGGAAAAAGAATAAAAAAAATACATTTTGTGAAAAAATGTTAAATTACATGAAAAAATATATTTAAACCTTTATTTTTACTTATATTGGATAAATGAGAGAATAAGTGCAATCATAAGCCCCTAAAAAAACAAAGGTGCTGAGTTTGATTCAGGATAATAGTAAATGAATTCGAGTTATCTCAGAGTCACAATAATTCTATTAACGAATATATTTGTGTCCTACAAATCTTGATGCTTCATGAAATTTGCTCTCCTCTCCTCTACTATGTGTTTTTTTAATCCATTATTTAATTAAAATATACTAGTAAATATCATTATTTTAATTTTAATTTTTTATTTCTTTTCACAGTTTTCCAACTTTTTGCAAATTATATATATATACAAACAATGTTTTAACATTTATATATTTTTTTATAGCTCAGATAAGCATACTTTTTATGATTGTAATCAAACAAAAAATAACTCTTTACATAAAATTTCTTAAAAGTACTTTTTATAAATTTTTAAAATAACTTTTTCCCAAATAAAAAAAGTTAAAACATACATAACTTTGTATTCTAAACAAGGATCGTAAAAGAACAGTAAAAAGTGGATGCAAGAATCATTTCCCGCAACATTCTTTCACCCAAAAAAATCAGACCAACTCACCGAACACAATTTTTGCCCAACGTTTGCATGCATGATCACGGGGCGTTTGACCAAATAAGATGATCATAAACTACAACTGCATATTAAGCATTTCTCAGTAATGACTAAACGAACATATGATGTTAAAAGAGAATGTATCTACACATGCTCTTCTCTACACCAATTCCTTCATCCCCATAATCACGAGGCTTTGTTATACTTATGTGCATCTTCTTTTTGGAAATGGTGACCCAGCTGGAGCAATGAGGCCAAGATTTTCCATCACTCTTACCCTCCTGGAACTCAACTCTGGGGACTTTCCTAACGAGCTTGTTTCCTGAGTATAAATACCAAGTGAATACACCAGGCAAAAATGGAATAAATAACATATGAAATAGCAAGGTCTCAATTCCCTATAAGTACTTACACGACTTTGGCTAGACAAATCATCGTCATTTGATGTCTCTTTTTGCTTTTCGTGCTTGTTTTTATTCTGCTCCTTATCTTCCCCATTGGATTTTCTCTTGCCTGCAGCATTTTTGCTTGATGTTCCTGTTGAAAGAGATTGAAGAGAGAAATTGTGTTTAGGCTACTTATATGTTGTGGAATTTATGCATTGATTTACAATCAACGATAGTAGTCTAATCTAGCTGAATAAACAGTAAATGAGTATATAATCTATTCAATATAAATAAAGATTGCTATGTGTAACATAAATGGTAATATTTTAACAACCCCGGCCCATCTGAAGCTGAAGCTGAAGCTACTAAGTACTTCTCCACTTTGATACAAATACACCCAACCAAACTGTGGTAGAAATGACCAAACTAATGGAACAGATCCAAAACTCAGCAACCATACATGAATAAGACCAAATAGACATAATACAAACAGCAACAGAACATAATAAATACAAGTCCAAACAGAAGCAGATCCACAGAGAGGATAAGCCACCATGGATAGACCATCAAAACAACTTCTTGGAGTTGTACAACTACTGGAAAAACGCGGGTATCCATCTCTGTCGAAGGTGGTGAAAAGTTGGAACAAACGCCATCAGATGGTGTGCACATGGATGCTCAGAATAAAGCGGGCATCCAGTGTACCGAAAAGAGCGTGACAAACCATTGTGGAATGGCATCAATAATAGCTAGGAAGCTATAGATGTAGCCGAGAGGCCAAGGGTCTGAAGGGAAATTTTGTATTCACAGGGGACCAAGCACAGCAGCAAAGGATTATGTGGGGGGAATTACAAAGCAGAGAAAGCACCCCTGGAGAAGGAACTGTGAAAAACACCTTCAACATCTTGGACAGAAGAAAGAGATAAAAGAACAGCAACAGAAGATGCAAGAGAGTGTAGCCGGAACAAGCACACAACAGATGAAGTAAAAACAAGAGCAAATTGTGAAAAATATGATCATAACTGATGGCTGATAAAATGAACACAGCCAGCCACAGGAAACTAATACAGGTAAGATATGAAACAAAGGAGTTTCAGGAACTCCTTTTGCCTCCAGCTACTAGATTACCTTCGATAATGCCCACCTAAGGCAAGACTCTACCATCTTTTCTACAATAGATGTTTCCCCATTTTTTCTTTAATGTATTCATTCTTAATCAGTATCATGTCTAACATGTCCGCTCATCTCTGCTACAATGAATATATTCTCTTATTGCCTTTTTATTACCCAACATTATACAACATTGCAAGTCTTATAACTGTTGTAAAAGATTATAAACAGACATAAGAAAAAAGGTACAAATGCTTATGTAAATTCATTTCCATTGAGTCTCAACTAAAGTTGAGGGTTTGCTTAACACGTGTTGGGGTTCTAAGACCTGGCATGTCGCCCCATATGGAGAAGAACAACACATTCTCAAATGGATTTGCTAAATATTTACTCGTTTTTATTCCTTTCCTTAATATTTACTCTACAATTGGCAATAACATTCTGTTTCCTGCTTTTCCAAGAGATGAGGTTCCCTCCCTTAAGAACACAATAGCCAGAAGTGGACCGTTTGTCACTGTCATATCCTGCCCAATCTACATTTTGAGTATCCAATAATATCAATGTGACTACTGTCATGTAAACTAGTCCTTTTTCTCGGTGACCCCTTACTGTAACAAAAAAATCCAAAAAATTGTATTCCAATGAGACTCACAAGTCACAACACTTGCAAGAAAGGATATATTTGGTTTGGTCATGGTGAGATAATTTAACCCTCTCACTAATCTCCAATATCTGTTTGGGTTTGAATATGACTCCTTTGATTTCACATTCAAGTCCACAGGGTTATCAATTGGTTTACAGTATAACAATCCTTATTCCTCCAAAATACTGAGAGCATACTTTCTTTGTGAGATAGCAATACATGCCTAGGATTGAGCCAATTCAATCCCATGGAAATATCACAACTTGCCTAAATCCTTGGTTTAAAAATGATGAAACAAGTGTTGTTTTAAGTGCCTCAATACCTACATAATCATCTCCTGTAATAACAATATCGTTGACATACATCACAAAATAAATATGTTTATTGGAGTGAGTGTGAGAGCACTTAATGAAAATTGAGTGATCTACCTCACAATGAGTCAATCCCAAATTGCTAGGTGGCCTTGCTAAATCTTCCAAACCAAGCTCAAGGAGACTATTTCAACCCATATAAAGACTTGGCAACTTGTAAACCAGACTTGACTCTCCCTGAGCAACAAAATTATAGGTGGTTGCTTCATATAAATCTCTTCCTCCAAGTCACCACACAAGACACCATTTGTAATGTCTAACTGATACAATGGCCAATGTTTCAAGGCAGCCATGGATAAGAAGAGACGAATTGATGCCATTTTGGCAACAAAAAAAGAGTGTCAGTGTAATCCAAACCATAAAATTGAGTGTACCCCTTTGTCACAAGACAAACATTCAAATGATTCATCAGTCCACCAAGGCCAACGTTAACAATAAAGATCCACCTACAACCAACAGTAGACTTTCCAGGGGGAGCTAGAACAGAAGCCCAAGTATGATTGGATTCTATTGGGGTCATCTCATCAACCATCCAAGGCAGTTGAGTGCTTGCTTAACTGTCTTAATAATGGTAACAAATGACAGAAACTCAATGACTGCACAAACTGTAGGAGAAGACTAGAGGTGGTAGAGATCATGTGATTCAGATTCTTCTCCAATCATCTACCCCATACTCTGGTACTATGTAAGAATCAAAAGTAAAGGTTACAGTGAAGTTTGGTGAACATGTAAGTTGACTAATAGGGATTAAGTTTATGTATAATGAGGGAAGAGGTGAGGATTGGCAAAAGCTATAGCCTATGTGATCAAAAGCACCAAACCCAAGATCCAGCGGTGTAGATTGAGAGAGACAAACTATGGAATTTCCTGTATAGGCTATAGTGGCTGAAGAAAAGGCTCATTGGGCTTCCTAAGCTGAAGGTACCCCTTGTATTCATTGGCTGAGAACAAACTCAGGTGATTTCTCTCTGACTTAATCTTCTGCTCAATAGCCAGATTTAGAGATTGAGAAACCTTAGCAATTTTATATGGAAACCCATGTAAAGAGTAGCAGTTGTCTTGAGCATGCCCATCTTGCTTACAAGTATAATGAAAGTTACCTCTATCACCTCTTCCAGAGTCACACATCTCCTCCATGATTACTTGAGTAGGAGACAAAAGCTAAGGACACAACTACAATCAGAGAATCGATACAAGTCTAGGTGAAGGGATTCAAATTTCGAATAAGATGATCAATTAACCCCTTTACAACTGGGGATATTAGGACTTGTCAAGGTTTGAATTCTAATAGATTCAAAGTCCTCACAGAGATCATGGAGAATAAAAACATAAACATATTATTTAGCCTCAGCAATTTCACAGTCATCGTAGATTAATATGAACTTGATCTCGCCAATTGTTGATTGTGCCTTGTTCTTTAAGGACATATCATGGTTTGTCATCTAGAGTGTAGCTAATCTATGAACAAACTATGCAACCCCTGTATATCATTGGCATAAATATATTGAGCTTTCTTCCAAACATCATAACAAGTTGATAATCCACCCGTTTCCATTCATCTCTCTCAATAACAATAATATCCTCTACCTTCTTAGTGAGATGCTCAGAAAGACCCTGACTGAGAAACCAGACATCAATAGTAGTATATCAACCCAAGTAATTTTTGCCATTCACCATAGGGGAATCAACCAATTTTTCAGCCATTGAAACAAATCACTCAAAAAACAGAACCAAACTGCAATAGTAGGCTCTAACAGAGATAAGGTAGGAACAACCAAAACGCAGCACGCAAACAAGCAAAGCAGAAGAAACAATTAGGCCAGCAATCAAACAGGAAGAGATCCTACACAGGAAGGGAGACCCACTGAACAGATTTGGCCAAAAAACAAACAGGGATGGGTCAGCCTGGATAATGGCTAACAAAGACCAAAAACGAATCAGAGGTGCTCTAATACCAACTTGAATTCAAAACTGAATGTTTCATTGATTTCCTGAAGAAGAGAACCCTCGGCTGGGGCTGAATATATATACACATGATACAAGAGATAAAGCAAGAAATAATTAACTCTTAATCTTAGGGATTAATATAAAAACAGTCAGAGATATCTAACTTATCTAAAATAACAGAAAAAATTAAAAGAATATTTCATTTGATAATTATACAAAATCAACTATAACTAACAACAACAAATGGAAAAGGGATACCACCAAATGGTCCAAACCCTTGGTGTGTTTATACTCTTCTCTTTCTCTCCTTTTTTTTTATTCTCTGGAAAGAGAAAATTCAAAATAGCTATGCTATTTGTATTGTGGTAGAACAAAACCATTAGAGTCATAAGAAAATGGGCTAACCTTTAGGCTTTGATGATGATCCCTTTGATCTACGGGATTTTGTGCTAGGAAGATCCTTTCACCCATAAAGAAAATGACAATTCAAAGTGTTTAAGACAACTTGCTGCCTAAGTAAAAAAATCTGAAGATCATGCTCATAACTTCATCATTAGCAATCCAAACGAAGAAGGTATGGGTACCTGTTCAAGAGTTTGCAGAAGTACTTTCCTGAGAGAACCATCATTACGATCAAGTATCTGAAAGCTCAGGCATATAAGTGCAGAGAAAATCATGCTAAAGCAATGATATTTACAGAGAGACAAAAATTTAGTACATATACCAAATATCAACTTACTGTCTTAAACTCATCGCGACATTTAATAGGATCTGCATATGAGCTGCAGAAGGAAACAAGGCCCGTTACAAGGAATTAATTGTGCAAGTGCACGCATATGGATAACCATTGCACCCCTTTCAAAAGTACGTTCCAGTTACAAAAAGAATATTCCTCACCAAAAGTACGTGCAAAACAGTTATACAAACATGCACTAAATTATATAGAACATAAATATGAAAAAGTACTACTTACTATGTATAGCTTCCATAATGCCTAACAAGGATGTCTCCTGGCAATCGTTTGGTCCGTTTGCTTGGTTTAACGCTCTTATTAACACTATTTTCATCAACAACCTACAACAAAGTCAATCATTTTAAAAAATATATATATAATTTAAACATCAATTAGTTAACATTAAACCTTTCGTGAGGTCATAGAAACCAGCAAGCATGAACATTGACTTACCTGTGCAGGCCACCATGAGCTACCGCGAAGCTTGACAAATATCACATCTCCCACACTAGCCACTGAATCATTTGCACCTCCTTCACTGATCTCACTTTTACCGCTCTTACTCCCACAAGCCATTATAGTTTGAATCCGGGCTAAGAAAACCCAAAGGTTCCAGCCTGTTAGTTTCACCGCTAAATAATGCACTAAGCACACAAGAAAACAGAATCAATTGCCTAGACTAACACAAACAAACACGCCGTAGCATGGATCACACTAATCAAGTTGTCATGCCGTTCTTCATTACCCATAATTCAATTGTCATAAAGACGAGGAGCAAGAACTAAAAATTGTTGAAAATGTTTTACCTAAACCATATCTTGAAAGCAAATGGAAGCGTTTCACATTTCTTCTTTCACCAGTGACATGCAATTATAAATTAAATAAAATAAAATAAACAGAAAACGAAGGCGTGTTTGGCAGAGACTTACAAAGGAATGTGGAAGCAGTAGCAAAGAAGAAGTGAGTAGGAGGGAGAACAAAGGCGGGCTAGAGTTCAGCGTGTAGGAAATAACCCCAAACAGCTTTGATTCATAGAAACGTTGATTTCCCAGGCAGGAACAAGATTCAGATTTTCACGCCCAATTAACGAATCGTTTATCATGTGTTTATAAATATGCAGGCTACATTTTCCTTTTTTTAAAAAAAAATGTCAAGCTACGTCACATGATATATATATATATATATATATATATATTAATGTGATTGATACTTTCGGAATTTTTCTTTGATTTTTTTTTTCATTTCAAAGACCATTATGGTAATTTATTGAAAAAATATTATGGTAATACTGTATATTTTCAAAAAACAAAATAACTTTTTTACCCGAATATATAATAAATAACAAAATATTAATTTTTTAGAATTGTATAAAAATAAATATAAAAAACTTTTTATATTTTGGATATGATAAATAATTTTTAATAGTTTGTAAACACGTAATTAAAAAATGGTTAATAGATGATGATGAAAGGTATAATTTTTCTTGTAGCTTTGCCAAACAATTTCAATTACGAAATAATTACTACTAGTATTTTAGTTTAAACAATATACAAGATAAATATTTATATTTATATAAATAAATCTATCATAAATAAATACTTTAAATATATAAATTATGTTATAAATAAATATTTTTGAACAAATAAATTATATTTTAAGTATATTATAAGTTAAATTATATTGTCATACAAGGTTATTTTAAACTATTGATAAATTATTTTAAGAATATTGAAGTTCATTTAAAAATAAAAATGAAAATTTAAAAATGACAGATTGAAAGAGCAAGCAGTTAAGAAAAACAAATATAGATAAAAATAATGATTTGAGATAGTAGAAAGAAACTTTTTGAATTAATTATTAAATTAAAATAAATTTGGAATTGAAATTGAGAAGTGTATTTCAAATGAAAAAAAATGGTCAATATGATATTAGGATAAGACATGTATTCTGTAAAAAAAAATATAAAAATCTGAGACATGTGTCTCAATGAAACATGGCAAAGGAGAGCTTAATCTTTCTTGCTTAACAAATTATGCGGACTAGATACGAAGAAAAAAAATCATTTGTTTGTCATAGATCTAGCTAGATGATAAAGTATTCAATTTAACTGTGTAGCTCGTGGCAATATGTGTTTGTTATCAAGTTATCAAAAGAATATTGGTTGTAGTCGTATGAAGGAAAAGTTGAAGACATGTTTGAATGGAGACTTTATTATCATGGATATGAATAAAAATTTCTTTATGGTTAAAATGGATTTGCTTATGGATAAAGAAAAGTTGTTATTATAAGACATTGGATGATATATATTTGAATATTATATAGTGGTAACCGATTGGAGTATGCATTTTGCCTCTCCACATAAAGCAATGGATTGTACTTTGTCTATATATGGCTCCTTGAACTATATCTAGTAGATTAGGATGAAACCTTAGTATTGGCAAATAGTCTTCAAAGTGAGAAGACCAGTGAGGTGAATAATAATATGTTAAAGGGTTGGAATAGATCTTAATAACCCTATTGTTGGGACAATTTGACTAAATGACTATTGGTATAAGGTTGCTTATAAAGGATTATACACTCTTCGTGTTGAATGTGATTGTTACGATCGTATTGTTATAGATTGTATTTCTGCAAAAGTACTGAAAAACTCGACCATTGCACACAGAGACGAATCTAAGGGGGCAGACAAGGACCTTGAGTCCCCTCCTTCAATATCCTTTTCACTCATGAGGAAAAAAAATAAAAAATAAAAAATAATATTTATACAGAAAAATGAATAGAAAATATAATGTTGAGTTGATGTTTGTTTAATTTTCTTTTAATAGTGTGTGTAGTTCTATTTTTACACATAAAATTAATAACAATTTTTTTTTCTACTTGTATTTCTCTTGATAAAATATATGTAGTGCCAAAATACATTAAATTTCCCAAAGTCTAAACCCTATGAATATCTATATATAAATTATTCACCATATGTTCAAAATATATTTTAATCTCTAAATTTATATTTTAGCTGGTTGTTAACCGTTTAGTACCTGCTTGTAAAAAAAAAAAACCGTTTAGAACCTAAATCTGGATCAATCCATTAATTTCAATGGATTTATTATTTTAATTGGAAGTAATTATGGATGGATAATGAATTAATTGATTGCATTTCCCTCATGTTTTTTAATAGTTAAAACGGCTTAATTAATGAAGATGAACATATCAAATCTAACAATTACAACTAAAATTCAACTAAAACTTAAGCTCGATTTGCAATTACTTGTACATGACCATTTTTACAAGAAAAATAAATTGATTTTTTTCACTCACTCATTAACAGAATAAAAGTAAGTATTAAATTACCTAAACTTTGTTATATTAAATTATGTATAATATAATTGTCCAAACCTGTAAATAAACAAATTCATCCTAATTTACCTGTTAGATCATCACTATGTAAAAGTTACCCTATTTTTTTATATGTTAGCAATTATTTTTCTTTATATTTTCAATTTAATAGATATATCTATGAATATTTGTGGCTACTTATCCAACCTAAGGGATCCTAGAACGATGAACCCTCATAAAATACACGAATAGGACTGATTTATCAGGTCAGCGACCAATTTATTCAATTGAGAATTACTACTGGTACTACCCATTTTGCTCTAAACCCCTACCAATAGGTGAAATCTCAATTTTGCCCCCTATTTAAAATTTTCCCACCCCTCTCTCTTCCCTCTTTCCCCGCCTCCTCCCTTTCGTGGGACCCTCTCTCTTAATCTGTTCCTTCCTC
Source organism: Glycine max (assembly GCF_000004515.6). Taxonomy (NCBI): domain Eukaryota; kingdom Viridiplantae; phylum Streptophyta; class Magnoliopsida; order Fabales; family Fabaceae; genus Glycine; species Glycine max. The sequence continues at coordinate 7,311,936 of NC_038242.2, read as the reverse complement.
CACTCTAAAGCTACTATCCAACCCAAGTATATTTCTAAGGGTGGACGCTTTCGCAGTTCTGTAAACGATGCTCATCAGAAAAGGAAGGTTGAAAACATGAGCAAGGAGCCCTTAGATGTACATAGAGCCAACCTCGTAACAAATCTGTCCTTCTGCACTGAGCCCGTTCAAACTAGCTCAAAGAAGAAGTTCGGGGTAGGCCTATATTTCCTCCACCAGTTAGTTGTTTATTGTTTTGAAAAGAAAACAAAAATTACGAATCGCGATTGTGTTACTTTTTTTTTTTTTTTTTTTCTGATTTTGAACACCACAATATGTGTTTGGAAAAAAAAACACAATCAAATCATTATTTTGTTGTGTTTTTTTATTGCAACGAAATCAAGATTTCTTTGTTTAACTTTTTTCTTAGCACAAGGAATGTGCAATGACAAATCTATTTGAGAGAGAGTAGGGGCAGCTGCCCTCACTAGATTTTTATTTCTTTTTCATATATGTGTGGTTACTAATCATTTCTAAAATTTAAAATATATTTAAAAATTTAGTTATTAATTTATATATTTTTTTTCTCAAATATAAATAAATTTTAATTAATTTTACCTCGTTTAATTTCACTATCTTTAAAATATTGCTCATTTAATTGAGGTTTTAGTTCTAATAACTTTTTCTTATTCATGATACTTGAAAAGTAAATTAAAAAAAAAATTAATTTAGATTAATACAATTATACGTGGTTAACTAAATTTTCTTAGTTAGTGTAAATAATTTTTTTCTTACATTTGAGATTGGGAAAAGTATGCACAACTAAAAAGTTATGGATTCGTCACTAGTGATGTAAGAAAGTTAAACAACGGTATCTCGATTCGGTTATGTTAAGGGGGTGAAAAAAAAATAGAGTTTTGATTTGGTTGTTATGTCTCTAGTGAAAAAAATTATACATGATTCCTCTGTACATATATGCAATAGAATAGAATAAAATAAAATATTAGTACATTGATAGGAGCCGAGAGCAAGTCGAGTGGGTCAATATCCAACTCCATATTTTTGCATGCCTATTTTAAGTTGTCCAAAAAGGACTTTTAGCAGGATGAGTTGAGCTTGCCCTTTGGGCTAATAATATATTTATTTTTCCACTTAGGTTAAAAAAAAAAATAGTGCAAGATTTCAATTTTTTGTTCATTTTAGAGTGCCTTTGTATCTGTCTTACTTTTCATTGAACGTGTGTCCATCTCGGTTAAAAGTGCGTTATGTTTTTGACCAGGATGTATGGCTACTTCAGCGTATGTGATTTGATAAAAATACGCGCGTCCCCTTTGAAGCTTATGGATCCACACAAAATGGATTCTCTGTGTGTATTTTTCCGGTTTTCAATTTGATCTCTCATTCACCTGCCCTCAAAAGAAGAACTGTAAATCTGTAATAGAAAGACGAGACTCAGACATGAACTGGGATGTAAAGACTGTGGAAGAAAGCCTGCAAACTGCTTCATTAATTCTCCAGAATAACTACTTTTTTCTCTCCTTTTTTTTAGAAATCGGAAAAAAAAGAACGGTTATTTTTTTATAGCAGGAGCAGCAACAAAGGAGATGCCGTATGGATAAATGTCCGCTAAGCTATTTTTTTAGCCCACGTTATCTCTTTTTTTTTGTATTTTTTTTAATAAAAATTATTTTATAGAAATTAAACAGTTTTTTAAAATACTAAAAATGTCCTTATGAGTATTTTTTGTTACAAATAACATATTAGTTTTTTTCATTTTATATGTAAATTTTTGTTAAATCTATGATTTTTATTTACAATTTATATATATATAAATAAATTAATTATTATAAAATTTATTAGCAAAACAGTGTTATAAAATAATTGATGTGGAGAGTTATAATTGATCAAAGTAAGTTAGTCCACTTCGATCTATTTTTGGGTAAGTTAATAGCGAGACAGGCCAAAACATGTCATGCTAGCCCGTTTTGTCTCTTTTGCTAATGAATCTAATGTTGAGAAAAAGAAATAGAAAGACAAGAAATAAATAAGAACTAATATTTGTAATAATTAAATTTTAAGTTACATTAATATATATATATATATATATATATATATATATATATATATTTTAAATTTCAATAGTTTTCAATGTAAGCAGAAGTATGTCTATATTTATTGGACTACCAAAAAAAATTGTCAAGCCAATGACTATGGCAGCATGAAGAAATTGAGAAATGATCATTCGAGTGAGTGCACATGACTAATGCATGTCTGGTTAAGAACCTGTTTGAATTTCAAATCATTCAGTCAGTCATCAATCAACAAAGCCAGTGTAAAATCAACCAAAAGGTAAAGGATGCATTGATTATATCATCAGAAGAAAAAAATGCCACGAATATAATCAACAGCATTCCGTGTCCAACTGAAGTCAGATATACAAAAAACCTCAGAGATGCCTCCCGTCAACTAAGATGCTGATTCCTGGTGAGTGCAATTATTTGAAGTGGTACACCCTGATGGTAAGTCTCATGCATTATCTAAAAAATATATATCAATGAATACCAAAACAGAGATAGAGGAGAAAAAAGTTTAAATATGATAGATATTATAATAAAGATGTGTCTATATATCACCACTTTTATCTAAATCCACCGATCACGCGAAATGCATCTTATTGAAAAATTATTATTCAGGCTGGAAAATGCTTTGCAGGACAATCTTTTCAAATTGTCCTGATGCTGTTAGTTTGTCAGATACTCAGGGACATATGGCGAAAGAAAGCTTTGTTTGGAGCATAATCACCTGTAGAAAGAAGAGTTTGTATAATGAAATGGTGGTCCACAGAGCAAATTTGAATTCAACTTTGTGTAAAACTAACAACAGAACGGGAAAAATAAAATTGAAGGTCAGAATTAAAGGATTAGAAGAACCAGCTAGAAATGTCACAAATTGTGTGGCACCATTTGTAATTGAGGTCAGTTAAAAAATGAAGCAATTTTTTGGGGGGATGGAGTACAAGAAATAAATAGAAGTCTCAATCTTGCACATGTTTTCTTCCAAGTGACAGTAGTCATTCATTTTTCATGGAGAACAATAAATAAATAAATCAATAACTACGTAGTATTCTAATCTCTTATGTATGTTTTCAGGTGCATATTCAATTTGGCTTAGCCACACTAGTGTAGAATGTGGTCCAGATCCCCATTTTAACAAAAAGGTACATCATAACTACGTACGGAGTCATAGTTATCGTATGTATTAATAGCCTGACAGATGACAACCAGGCGAATTTTGTTTTTGTTCTGCATATTAGGGTATATAGAAATGTTTGCTGGTTTTTCCAATTATATTAAACTAATGAGTAAAAAACATAGCAATAACTCTAGATGATTAGCTGGTAAAAGGACAATAATTCGCCTATAGAAAAAGAAGTAAGCTGCAATTGTCAAAACAATTTATGCAGACAGCAAATTTAATTGGCAACACAGAACGATTCTATAATGATCTAACCTTTTTGACTTAATTTATGTCAGGACCATTAAAAATAAGATTAAGAAGGTTTAATGTAAGGAATAAATTACCCGAAGCACATGGTTGAGAGATAGCAAGCGTATATGATAAGAGGCAGTGGTCCCCATTACTGCTGGGGTCTGCACTCTGCAATAAACTTGAGAGCAATCAGAAACGTTGTTATAAAGATCAATATTCTTTGATGAGACTTCACATGTAAACAACACATGACTAATATGACAACGAAATGCATATTAGCATGCTACCACCTTACCTTGTGACCTCAGCAGAGAGGTAGAAATACATACATAGGCTCTTTAGATTCGGAGGGGAAGACCTATATGTTATGTTAAACACTTAGCAATGTTTGTGGTCCTTCCCTTCCTATCTTATAGGGTGTATAAAAATATGATAGGTTACTTTCCCAATGCTGTTGTATGAGTAGAGGCCGTTAGATCCATCCAACACAAGAACCGCTTAACGCCACCAGCGCGCACATGCACTCTCATTCTATTATTCCTTGCACATCAAGACGCAAGAGACGGAGAGAGAGAGTGTGTATCCCCAAGGACTATTGAAGAGTTGGGAGTGAAAGTCATAAATAAGACAAGCACATGATCCTGCACCAGTGTGCATCAATGGGGGATACGGAGATCCCTTGTCTCACCTTCTGATTCTATTCACTCATCATCATCCACACATACCCATCATTTTTTAACTCAACCTACTTTATTTCTTCATACTGAATACTATTACTCTATACAATACAAATATTTTTATGACTCAACATGAAAAATGGTTAATATTGGATATACTGTATAATATTTGTCGCATCACTAACACTTTTAAACATCAAATTCTCTATTAAAAATAACGACTTCAAGTTTCTTATATTAACTTTTCATTAGAAACATTGTTTGGTTTAAAGGATGAAAGAGGGATGAAAGTAGTTGCAAGAAGGGATAAAAATGACAGGGTAAAAATATTTAATGTACTTATATTATCAATTTTTTTACAGTAAATCAATTTAACTTATTAAAAACTATAATTATATAAACTTTATTTTAATGCAAATGAAATTTATTAATAATTTTATAAATTTTAAATTGGAAATATTTAAAAATAATATTTAAGACTCCTAAAATTGCAATAGATAATATGTAATTAAAGAAAATTAAAATTATTATTTTTCTCTTCTTTTTATTTTTTACATTATTTGAACTTTTATGATTGTTATACCTGTATAGAAAATTAGGAGAAATCTTTGTTAATACAAAAAATATATAATATTATGTTGCTACATATAAATTAAGAAAAAGATGTATTAAATTAAAAGAAATATCAGCCAAGACAACGTCATTCTTATAATCTAATTACATCTCTCTCTCTCTCTCTCTTTATTTCTCAAAATTGAATGTAAAGATATTATCACCTGTTGTTGATTCTGATCAGGTCGAGTCACTGAAAAATTCACTGCTAGTTGCCATTTGACTCAACGGTCATATTCATTCCAGATTTTCTTGGAGAATATCTTTCTAAATAAATAATAAAAAAATGTGCTTCTACAGGGAGTTCACAACCTGAATTGGAATAAGTAGAGAATTAATAATTATACAAAAAATAGGAATGTGACAAAAAAAATTGGAAAATTACCGCAAATAATGTTTTTCTTTATACAAAACATTTTGTTTAAATGGTTTACTCATGATTTATTTTTTATTTTGGTTAAATTGTAATTTTAGTCCCCTAACTTTTAATTATAACATATGATCCCTCCTAATTTTATAAATTAATAATTTTGATTAATTTATTATATTATTAACTAATAAATTATGATTAATAAAGTTAATAAGTTAATATAAAATAAGTTTTTTATATAAAACAATTAATATTATAAAATTAATTTATAATTAACTTAATAACTCTATTAATTATAATTATTAGTTAATAATCTAATAAATTAACTGAAATCATTAATTTATAAACTTAGAAGAAGAAATATTATAATTAAAAATTCAAAAAATCATGAATTTGAAAAATAAAGGGAGCACAAATCATAATTTAATCTTTTTTGAAGATACCGAACACCATGACATTGTCGTAACAATGTTTTATGTAGGCTAAAAATAAAACTAATAAAAATTGCTATCTGTGACTTAAAAAGGTTTAATTAAGTTTTTTATCCATGTAATGTACTATTTTTTTTTTAAATCATTTTTGTACACTAAAAGAAAAAAAAGTAACATATTCGTAAGCATGAAAAAAAAATTAAGCACTAACTATAATTTCTAAGTTTAATAAAATCTCATCACACATTTTCTAAACGGTTATTTATATGCTTTTTTCTTCCTTGTTCAACACTAGAGGGTGACTTGTCAAAGCCAGTCCAACTCTACATTGTGCACATTGTGTAACAAGTTCTATCCAAAAATAGCATCCATTGCAACAAACTCTACTAACATTACTGGATCAGTGGCTCCTCCCTAACCTGTCAAAGCCAGTCCAGACTCTCGTTTTGGCGTTGGCAAGATCTGCTGCTCAACCATACATTCTAGAATAACTGGATCCTTGCATTCAAAACACCATCAAGTGCAAAAACCTCTCAAGCTGTTTTTTTTTTTTTTTTTTTTCTTTTTTTATCAACAAATGTTAGTTGTTATTTTTGTTAGAATGTTAGTAAGAGAGATTTGAAGTTGCGACCTCTCCCTCCCCCTTCTCCATTCTCCCTTCAACCACCAAACCGATCTTATATTTCTTACCTCACAAGTTGTTTGGTATGCCTTAGAGATTCTATGCCAACAAGTCACGATCTCGCATATCAACGCCATCAAAGAGTCAAAAGTACAAAGTCTTTTACTGAATACACTTACATGGTATCAAGTTACATGCTGATCAAAGAGTTGAGCAATCTATAAAGAATACTGATATTTGTATATCCAAAAATGTACATCCGGCATCCATTTAGGAAATGTGGTATAATTACTTTTGAAATCAATCTGTTGATCAAATAATTACTTTTACAATGATATTCACCGTTTGTATAATTATAAACGTTAATTTTGATCTTCACCGTTTGTATTCTAAACGAATATAGTCATACATAATTCCTATTAAAGGACTAGTGTCTCTTGTTTGTGTTAGAAAGATGGTATTGTTCCCCTGCACAAGAAGAGTGCCTTGTACATCAATGCTGAATAGCCAGTAGAGACCGTGAATTCCATGTCTAGCTATAGTATTCTCCTTTCCAATCACTCCACTTGAAAATAAAGGTGGATTTGCTTCTAAATTGTTTATCCGAATCTACCCTCACATAATTTAAAGAAAGAAACAAAAAACTGTAGTAAGATAAATACTTATGTACATTGCACAATTTTTTTTTATAATATAAAAACTATTGAACACAGAATTTTATACCTCTAATTCAGCAGAATGCACAGATGCCAGAGCCACTCGCAGTGTGTAGGTTCAGTTGGTATTCACACTATCAAGCTTGAAATTAATTTGCCATGTGGTTCCTATGTCAGTGCCATTGTCTTTCTTCCTGCAGAACAGCAAAGGAAAGTCATTGAGACAATTAATAAGAGAGGGAAGGGATATAAGGAGACTATATTTTGTGATATAGACTATAAGCACAAGTCAGAACCTAAAACTCTCTTAAAATAGTGCTTCCAATCAAGACAATGGAAACGAATTTTCCAAATGATAAAATGTGTGCTTTCATGAAGTGGGGTTTTGAGTAGAGACTATAAGTTAAATTACCAATAATAAATATGAAAAGAAGACATATACTGGCATTGGCATTGGCAAAAGAAAAGCAAAAACACACACCTGTTAACCTGTGCAAAGAACCAATCTTTTCTGTAGTCACTAATGCCAACAGTGTAAACTAGGTCTTCATTTGGATACAATTCAGCATACCTCTCCCACAAGCCATATTGCCTAAACCTGCCAGTTATAGGAACATAAATTTTTCCTTTTCTCTAAAATGAAGGTTCAAGTAATAATATTGTTCAACTTTACAGCATGAAATCAGTTATGACAAATTGTAGTCAAATTGGAAAAAAAGGGAAGCAAGTACCTTCCTGGATGGTTGACATACTTTTTCTTTTTTAGGCTAACACTAGTGAAATTTTCTAGTGAGATTTTAACTTTTACAGGTCTCTGAGAGCAGAGGCTAAATAAATGTCTTATTCTTTGTCAACATAATTCTTTATCACAAGCAAAGAAAATTCTATAATGGGCTAAATAAATTATATTTTACCAGGTTGATGATAAGCATTTATGTTGACAAGGGAAGCATAAATTCCTACTGCTCGTTCATAGAGCCCAATAAGAGCACCAACTGTTCTTGGTGTCACTTCTTGTACAGTAACTGTGATGGACTCTCGGTTATTGGCATACAAAGCCGACCTTGTTCCCTATAGAAAGTCCAATTTTAGCATGAAGGGAACAAACAACACCCTAACAACAGTCTTAAACAAAACTATCAAATTCAGTAAGAAAATATACTTGATTAGTTGATCAGACCTGTAGCATACCAAACAAGTAGTCACCGCATGTGACACCAGGTTCAAGTTCCCAATCATGAACGGGGGGGTCTATCACGTAGCACCTCAATGAATGTCACAAAGAAATTGTGTACACCTTCCCTCAATTGTTGAATATAGCTGCAAGGGGGTAAAGGTTTACCAGACATTAATCAATAAACTATATTTAAAAAAACTAGTATGAAAACTCAGGCATGTTGATCTGTGCTTCCTTTGTTTCCATAGACACTAATTCCTTGATTAAGCTATACAATCCAAAAGTTCAGAAGTCAGATTCTGATGTATCATTAACTCACAAGGGTTTGAAGTATCTCTAAGACAAAACTCAACATAATAAATGTGATATAGCAGCAAGAAAGATCCATCGTAGATGAAAAAATAGGATCCATTGTTAACAATGTCTGGTCAAGTTAATCGTGTCAGATGTAAGGCAAGTGGGCTCCACATGAAAGCATGACAGTGTATACAAGACAGCAACACAAATCATGAAATCAAGAATTAAAAATGACAGACCATAGAGTTCGTTAGGCTACTTCCTGGTGTAGGCTCAGTTGTAAACTTAATTAAAGATATCTAAAAATTCACCCAAAAATACAGGGAAGACTACAGAGTACAAAGATGTTATTTAGATTTGATGTATAAAAGAATAAGACATACGCGATTACCATCCAAGTCAAACACCTTGCCTAGAGATTCCATGACCAGCTGCTGCAAGTATCTACTGAATAATAACAGGCTGTCCTTGTATGGAAGAATAGCCATATCCTACAGAATAAGAAGGAAAAGAAATGATGAGAAATAGTCAAATAAAACAGAAGACAGACGCTAACCGATCATAATTCTCAACTTGGATCCTAAACCATCTGTAGCCCAATACCAACATAAAGCCAGCAGAGCTGCAGGATTACTCCTTAACTGCACAAATGCATATATTACCAGAGATGTAATTAGTTTCACGCCTATTTCCATACACTTAAAGCCCAAGCACCACATACATGTATTTGTCACATGAAGCATCGATAGTACCTAAGGTATGACATTGGCAAATCATCAAGTATGAAGAAGCTGTAAGTATGATACAACTCATGCATTATCATACTTGAAAATCCTTCAATTACTAGTGCACAACTCTGAAAGTAATATTTAGATACAACAACAATAACAGCGACAAGCTGACAACAAAAAAAAAATGGTGAGAAACTGATGTATACCGCAGTACTTCTATTAGCCTCATCCATCAATGATGCACCGGCAAGCATTTCTATAATATCAATGCCCTAAATGAAAGAGCATTATAAGAAAACATGAAATGTCAATGTATAAATAATAAATAATGAATTTACATTTATGGCCACCTACCTGAAGGGCTGCTGGAAGCAGGCCAACTGCAGACATCTCTGACGTTCTACCTCCCACCCAATCAAACATAGGAAGTCTAGCTAACCAGCCCTCAATTCTGGCAGTGTTATCCAACAAAGAATTTTCTTGTGTAATAGCAACACCCTGCATTATAGCACGAATTAGTGATTGTGACAATTTCCACAAATTGAAACTGACAGTAGACGTGCAAGTGATGCAGGATCAATATCATATGGATTTTCTTAACAGTCAAAACAGAAAATGAATTGATCAAAGTAGAAATTTTCCAGTAAATATTGCTTCTAATTATAAATGAATACATAAAACCATAAGTATCTTACTATTAGTAAACTAGGTAGTTTTCCACAACTCTAGAAAAAATAAGTGCAACATAACTACAGAAGTTTCAACTACTGCTAGACAATGCAAGCAAATCTATAAAATAAAAAATAAAAATAAAAGTATAGGAGACAGAAAATTGAAATTTTGAGAATCTTCATACTGGTAAATGTAGATCAATCCAGATCCGATTAGTTTTTTCATCCTCATAAAACTATCACCCACGATTCTAGCACCATAATACTATGTAGTATCTGAACTTCTGATTCAAACGTAGTAATGTGTTATAATACGGGGAAATAAAAATATATAAAAAAAAAGTGAAAACCTGAGATTAAACCTGTTTTGGAAGATCCAAGCCTGCTTCACGAAAGGCCTTCTGCACTTCCAATAAACCATTTCTAGTCTCTGGGGTACCTCCACTCTGAAGATAATCAAAATTCTCAAGTCAAAACATGCTCTCTGACCGATTATAACATCATAATCAAACAAACAAAAAAAGAACAATCTCAATACAGACCTTTGAAATCACAATCACAAGTGTTGAAGCTAGCTCCAACCCAAGCTGTGCAATCTGATGATCAACTCCAGCAGGATCCGTGTTGTCCACAAATCTTATCTGTGGTAGAGAAGTGAAAGAAGGCAAAGTCGTCATTAAATCCTTGTGAGAAATGAAATAACTGAATTAACAAATGAGGAGCAAATTTTCCATGCATTACTTATTCTTCCAATTTAGCATTAATGATTTCTCAGGAGGAAAATTATTAGATAATATAATCCTCAACTACTACGTGTCCATAGTTTCAACCAATTTCTATATTTTTTTTATCCATGGAAATCGAAGACTGTGTCAGGAGATTACAATAACTCACACACCTTGCTCAACCAACCGACCTAGACCCCTTAGTCCCAACCAATTTCTACATGTTACGTAATTGAGTTTTTTCAATTTACATGAAAGTATTAATAACACTCAACTACATGTCAAATAAAAATTATTTGGGACCATGCTGTTCCAGACCCGGACCATGTAATAATTTCTCGATCAATAGAGCTAGAAAGATACCTTGAGTGGAGGATTATCAGGTGCCAATGCTTCTGCAACAAAATGTGGTCCAAGAGCAGAACCTCCAATTCCCATGGAATAGAAAATAGAAAATCTAAAAAAGAAAAAGACAATAGAAAATTTCACTAGTGTTAGCCTAAAAAAGAAAAAGACAAACCCAAAACTTAAAATTGATACAACAAATTTCCTCTTGAAATTGTTGACAGAGAATGCATCAACACATTGTAATTCATCAATCGCATTGCTATTTTTTCTAAATACAAAACTTTTAAGTGTGTTCGTTTTCCTGTTAACACACATTCTAAGACAGGTTTACTCCACAATCCATCTATCTCCTGTGTCTTTGGATCCAATTGGCCTATAAGGTTCTGCGCCATTAAAACAAGCACACTATCATCCATTGCCTCGAGTGAAGGATTTTGAGCACCAATTGCTTCAGAAACTCATTACACGAGTATAAATAAACATCAAGTATTTGTGACCACTAATTCATCAAGTAGCTCAAAAACATACAACAACTTCCTTTCTCTGCAGATTAATCCAATCAAAACTTCCCAAGTCTCAAGTCCTGGCTGGAACCCCATCTCCACCAAGTCAAACAGTGCCACAGCAGCATCATCAACCATCCCTGCCTTACAAAGACAAACCAACAATTCATTTGAGGTAGCATAGTGGGGCTGAAACCCCCTCCTTAGCATTAGCCCCAACAATTCCTTTGCCCTTTTCAACTCACATTTTTGGGTCAAGGAGTTCAGAACAATCCTGTAACTACCTTTGTTCAAATACACACCCTGCTGTGGGAGTTTCTCAACCATATCCAGAGCTTCCTCAAATTTACCTTCTCTACACAAACCCCCAAGTAGCACATTGAATGTAACAGAATCTGCCTGGCACCCATTCTCCTTCATTTCTTCAAGCAACTCAATAGCTTCATCACTTTTCCCATTCCTACACAAGAAATTGATCAAACTAGTGTAAGTAACCGCATCTGGTTTCAAACCAGAGCCCTTGATCTCAGCCAAAACCCCTTTGGCATCTTCCAGCTTCCCAACTTTACACAAACCATCCACCAGAGCTGAGTAATTATACACATTTGGATAACATCCATTACTCTTCATAAACTGAATCACATTTCTAGCACGGTCCGGTTTCCCTCCGCGGCAAAACCCGTTGATCAAAACATTGTAAGTAAGAGGATCAGGCACAATGTGATCCCTTGAAACCATTTCCTCAAACAGATCAAAGGCTTCTTTGACTCTCCCATTTCGGCAGAGTCCGTCCATAAGGGTCGAGTAAGTAACTAAATTAGGGTAAGAAAACTCAGAGTTTCTCATTTCTTCTACAATCTCAAAAGCAGAATCAAGATCCCCATTTTTGCAATGGTACTTAACCAAGATATTAAACACACACACATTTGGCTTACGAGTTAAATCCCGTTTGGCGTGTAGAAGCAATTTTCGCGCTAAATCGACGCGATTCGAATCAAGCAAGAGGTTGAGACAAGTGCTGAGGGCTTTGGGGGAGGGTTTTTCCCTAACAATTGGCTGAATGGAGAAGTACGCGTGGAGCAGTTTCTCGTGAAGGGAAGATTTGGAAAAATGTTTCATGAGGTTGACGAAAATACCCTCGTGAAACTTGCAGGTTTCGTAGGTCATCTGATGGAGGACGCGGTCGACGGCGTGGAAGTTGTTGCAGCGAGCGAGCTTGTCGAGAATGGTGGCGTAGGTGGCGTTGTTGTGTTGAAAGCCATTCTGTTCGGATACCATGTTGAATATATTCAGGGCGTGCTGCGGATCTTTCTCGCGTTTGATTAAGTCGATGGCGGAGTCGTGAGAGATGTGCTTGCGTTTTCTCGGAGGTGAGGGGAGGGGTTCGGGGGGAGGGTCCGCTTTTGTGAATTTCAGAGGGGATATCCATGGGAGCCAAGAGCCATGTCTGCTACGGTACATTGCGCAAAATTTCATGATTCTACACACATTCAAGACTACCATAAGGTGGGTTATGTCATCAGTCCCAAACTCACCAGGGGCAAACGACGTCGTAGCCTGGAGGAGGAGCATATTATGGAAGCCATTTCTGACACCTGTAAGCCCAATGACTCGCCCCATCTTGTACAGAAAGTAAGAAAATTCTTTCTGCACAACCCCTTTTTGCTTCCTGCACTCCCAAAAATACCCCTTTTTCCTAAAACTCTCTTAAAATAGTGCTTCCAATTAAGACAATGGAAACGAATTTTCCAAATGATAAAAAATAAGTTATTTTGATATCTTAATTTATAAAAATCATCTTGCCCTTTCAAACAAAAATTGAATAAAATGCATAATACCACTCACCACCAGACCTTTAAAGTATAAACCATGAGTAGGTAATTTGTATTTTAAGTTTTAACAACTAATATTTATTTAGCTTGACTCTGTCTTGAGGGCGGTGGCTTCTAGGAATATATATAGTTGGTTTGACAAGAGAAGCATGTGACAGTTAAAAAGGCAGAAATGAGAGAGAGGTCTTAATAGTATAATTAAATTAAGAACTTTAGGGTATTAAGGAGAGTCGTTTAATTTAAAGGTTCAGTAGCCTATCGGTTAGGTAGCATGAAGGACAGAAATTATAGTCATGTGAAAAAATGCTTCTAAGAATCTTGTTGGACTCGTTTGCTTCAACCACAGACAAAACATTCATTTCTTTACCAATTCTTTTTCACGGGTTGCCGTATGAATATTGAAAGTTTATAACCGTGAAAAACCACATTAATTAATACAGAGAATCAAAAAAGATTTGCTAAGGAAACTCATGTTCAAGACAATTACACTTTTTAACAGAATCATATACGTACTCATAATTTTTTTAACAGAATTAAAGAGAAATAATATGATTGATTTTGTGCTAGCTAGATTAGTCATGAATATAACCAGACCCGTGGAATCATCCTTGTCATAGTGATGGTATAAAATATTCCTATCTAGAAACCAATACGGCAATGCATAATTACGTGCGACAGGGTTCAATTTCTGAAATTAAAATTACTAGTGAGTTGTGAGATTTTCAAGTGAACTTCCAATAAGTTCTTGCTGCTCTTATGGGTTGAGGCCACATTTATAATGGAAAGGTTGTGCTTTTATATTCAGCAAAGCATTAAAAAAATTATAGTTATTTTTTTCTTCCTTTTTGCTAATTTAACGGCCGGGCACTTATTATCCCTGCAAATTGAGTTAATTTTTCCTAAAAATAATGATTTCAGTAGTGGAAAAAGCTGGACAACGATATATATTGTGCGTAGTTGGAAACTTGTAGTGTATGATTAGCATCTATATATACTGCCAACTAATATTGGTAAACAATCCATATCCGTCCAAGTTACAATATGACAGGTTAACGAATCAACTAGATCATGATTATAACTTCAAGTGTAGGTCCTTGTCCTTGTTGGCTTATTCACATGGGGTCATGTCCGAGGTAAAGTAAAATAATATGCTTAAAGGAAAGAAAAAAAATTAACTAAGTTTTTATTCTATCAATTTTTTCAAATTTTGAATTTTAGTGCTCGAATAAAATGTTGACTAGTATTATTTTTTGAACTTTTATTTCGTTAATAGTTTTTAGTTTCGATTGTCAAATATTATAATTAAATGATAATATGACATTATTTTTATTAATATTTTATGACATTTTAATTTTTTGACTGTTTAAATTGTTTAACCATGATATTTGACTGTAAAAACTAAAATCATTAATGGAATACAAATTTGAAGAGTAGGATTAATCAACATTTTGTTCAAGAATTAAAACCCAAAATTTGAAAAAGTTAAAACTTAGTTAACCCAAGAAATCTATGATTTTTAATTAAGAGGGTTGTCAAACTAAGATGTTTAAGAGATATTGATCAATAAATATATTTTATTAAATGTACCTATAAAAAATGAGTTACTTTTGTCTTGTTTGATAGTCCCTGCTCTAACCATTTTTAGGATGAGTAAACAGACTCAAGTACATGGATCAGCCCGCAGGACACACGATCCGCATGGACTATGGACCAATATTTTTTAAAAATTCATGGTTATATAAGATTTTAGGTTCCGCATAATTCGTGGGCTATGCGGGTTTGGCCCGCGAGGTCCGCAAACTTGCAACCACCAATTAAGTTCAACTCAAACCCAAATAATCTTAAAAGCTCAATCCAAAATTTTAAACCTATTTGACTCGCGAGGTTCGCGGGGTGGGGACGGATCAATATTTTAAATCTGTGTAAGAGTACGGGACAAATTAGCCCTGATTCGCGATTAATATAGACTTATACAGCGAACCTTATACGGGACAGACCGACCCACTTACCCATCCCAACGGTTTTGTC
This sequence comes from Glycine max, assembly GCF_000004515.6. Lineage (NCBI taxonomy): Eukaryota > Viridiplantae > Streptophyta > Magnoliopsida > Fabales > Fabaceae > Glycine > Glycine max. The sequence goes on along the minus strand of NC_038242.2, from coordinate 7,296,788 downwards.
CTCTTCAATGTTCGCGGAGGGTGCTATGTACATGCAACGCTCCAATGCTCAAATCATGAAGAGATAATCTTAGGGTTTTAGCATAATGCAACATAAGTTTACTTGTAGAGAGTATGTCCTCTTATATAGTGAGTGTCATCATTAATTGAACCCATCTTTACAGATAACGAATTTATCTTATTCCTCATTTATTTAGGAAATATGGTTAATTTTTTTTTTTAAAGAAAAGAAGGAGATATGGTTATTATTGATTACAACATTGGCCTATAATTTCATTTCAAGCGTATCAGATATAGCCTCTCTATTTAATAGATAAACACTGTTCTTAATAATAATAATAATAATAATAATAATAATAATAATAATAATATACTTTGAAGATTAAAACTACATAATAATTATGATATCTATTACTGTAATTGAAACTCAAGGATTAAAATCATACAACATTAATTTTTTTTATTTTTTATTTCTTTGACAGAAATTGTTGTATTTATTAAATATAAAATAATGAATATATAATAAATTATAAAAAAAATTATTAAATAATATATTTACTAGATATATAATATTTTTTTTATTAAATTTAATAAATGCATTATATATTTATTAAATGCAGTCTTTTCATCTAAATATTATTATTAAATAATACTTAATAATTAAAAATTTTAATACCTATATATACACATATATTAAAATATAAATTAAAAATACTATACCTCATTATACCTTAAAATTTTTACAATAAAATATTTAATATATTTCTTGAATAAACTAAAAAATTATACTTTTTTTTATCATTATATCTCATTAAAAAAAGTTGATAATCAATATTGTTAATCTTAACTAACAATACATATATTATCTTTAAAATATTATTTACAATGGATCATTAATTATAATAAACCTTAAATTATGACAATTATATTTTGTAATTTTTTTACCTATTTAAATTAATATTAATTTTCTTATATTCAATTAAACTTATGCAAGACATACGAATATTACTAGTATAACAGTGAATAAATAGTAAAAATTAAAAGAATATTTAAAATCATATAGTATCACTTAAATGACATGGTACCCACGTTGTAACTATTATAATACTTTATAATTCATATTAAACGAAGGTCTTGTACATATTTTTATAGTGGAACGATCCCAGTCTATAAACCCAAACAAGTACAAACTACAAAGAAACCGAAATTTTCATTATTTCATAAGCTCCACTACGTACTCTTTATTCCCAATATTTATTCGTCGGATTTGATTAAATTAATATTGTTAGTAAAACAGAAATTAAATTTCTCAATTTTTCTTGTTGAAGCTAGACGACGGTGGAGCTTCCAAACGAATATAATCATACATGATGGCCTGAAATGGACCATTTCCTCTGGTCTGTGTCAAAAAGATGGTATTATCTCCTTCAACTAGTTGAGTTCCAGGTATGCCTACATTGTAAAGCCAATAAAGTCCATGAATTCCGTGCCTAGCGATCGAGTTATCCCTTCCTATCAACCCACTTGAAAATAGAGGACGAGGTGCCTTTGGATTATTAACTCGAACCTAAGATTGTAAATGTTAGTATAGGTATTTATAAAACTTAGGTTAAGATAATAAAACTTAATTAGATTATTGAAATTAAGTAATGTACCTGAAGTTCAGATAATGTTGCTGATGCCAAAGCCACTCTCAGTTTATAGCTACTGCTTTTGTTCACGCTATCAAGCTTAAACTTGATTTGCCATGTGGTTCCTTGATATGTGTTATCATCTTTCTTTCTGAAAATGGGGAGCAAAAAAGTAAAAATTAAGTAATGATTTGCCACACATTAACGATAATTTTGTAAAGCAAAACCCATTATGAAACTACTATCTCTACCTGGTAACTTGAGCAAAGAACCAATCTTTGGTGTAGTCACTAACACCAATTGTGTAGATCAAGTCTTTGTCAGGGTATAGTTCTGCATATCTCTCCCATAACCCATATTGCCTAAACCTGCCAATTAAAATCAACTACAAGTCTATAACAATTATATATAAGTAGTCTGGGTCAATTTACAAGCTTTTCCATGGGAAATTAATCTGTCCATTGGAATCAATTTTGGCTTTTGACAATGAATTCAATAAGAATATATCCACCATTAAGGTTTTTCTTACATATTGTCATGTTTGTTAACTTTTATAAAAAAAAAACTATTTTAAAAATCACATTTAAGATAACTTCTTATTGATTGAAATTAGTGTAAATGTCTTTACACTTGCATTCTATGAAAATTAAATTCTTTAAAATATGCCCATAATATAATGAGAAAGAAATCTTGCTCTGTTCTTTCTAGACTGAAAATTTCAAAAACAGTCCTAGATTGAATTTTTAATCATTCTAAAAGTTTAAAGTTTAAAAGTATACAACAGGCATAAAAAGGTGACTAACTTGTCAGGGTGATTAACATAGAGTTTGTTGATATATTTGGGATTTGGGTCAGGAACATAGAACTCAGCAGCTGAGCGATCAGGGATGCCAATTTCCCACAATGTTGGACCATCTCTTGGAGGTTCATATACAAGATCACCAAGGTCGATGTCACAACCTGTTTTCACATAAATCAAATACAAAATGGTACTCAATAAAAAGACTAGAATAGTTTAAAAAGAAAAATAACAAAATTGGTTGTGAATATACCTTCTGTTATGTTGATAACTACGTCATATTTATAGTCACCAATAAAACCAGGTACCCATGCGTACACATTATAGTCTCCAGCACGTATATTGCTGACGGAGAAGTAGCCATCATCGTCCGCTCTAGCCCAAAACTGGTAATTCTGATAAGAATCAAAATTTGATGATATGTCCGTTAGCTAATGGAATTAAACTCATAAAGCGGTGCATGTATATTAATACATTATACTGAAATTAAGCATACTAAGAAGAATACTCATTTCTTTTTGTGTGTGTTTCCGTTTACATATTTTTTTTTTCTGTTTCTCAAGTCACCTTGCATTCTCTTTGCCAAGACCCCACGTCTCCCGGTGGAGCCAAGCCAACATAGGCACCTTTTGCTGATACATAGTCATCGTTTATATACCTATATATACCGAGATGGAATTAATGAAATTATATTAAAACAAACTACAAGTGTCATGTGTGCTTTCAATGAGCATAAAGCTACTACAATACACATAAAAACATCTTGTTGCATTGCACTAATATTGCTACAATGGCATGGTTTAGGTGATTCTTCTCTTCTCAATTAATTCTCAAAATTTATAATCGTAAAGAAATTATCAGAGACTATAATTAATATTCTTAAATGTAATAAATTTGATAAGAACACACCTCTCTCTAACCAAAAGCCTGCCACTAACATTACCACGGTCGTCCCACTTGGCGAAATCCTCTGATTCAGGAAAACTGTAAGGCCAGCTTTGAACTTCCACCGACATCTGTAAGTTTGGTTGGGCATATATATGTATGCTTGTGTCACTATTAGCTAAGTTATAAAATCAAGCTATATAATATATACTTATATATTAGATAGATAAAGTAAATTAATATTAAACCTGTAGTTTAGCGTCTTCCCATAGCTTAAGGGGGTCAGTTCCATCATAGGGAGAATTCAAATAAATGAAAACTGGACCAAAAACTTTCTTCCATGCCTCACCAGAATTGAACTTAGGCACCAGATCCTCTCCGCTATAATGAGCACTCAGAAACACCTGATTACGTTATTTTGGAGCCAAGATTCTAAAATTAGAACCAAATCATAATTAACGTACAATCGTATATTAATTTGCAATAATACAACTATACAAGTAACTATCACGTGGCAGAATATGTGTTTTTCTTGGGAGGAATACTTACAGCAAGAGTGGTAGGCCCCACATGGGAAGTTAAGTTTTGTTTGAGGGGTCCACCAGATCTAAACTCATTGCTGGGCGTAATTAGCCAGAATCCAACTGCGGGATCCATGCAGATCCATCCATGAACTTGGCTATCTTTGTTGTCACATGAATATTGGTACTTGTCATCCACCTACACATAATTAAATTCCACCAAACCATTATCCCCAAAATAATAACATACAATAATAAAAATAATAATTCCTCTATCTCTCGTTATCTTTCTTAAAGTAACATATACTTTTAGTAAATAAAATTGGACAGCACTTTTAATAAAATTATTAATTACATAAATTATTATGATCTCTGAATATATACGCGTGTGTGTAAATTTTATAATATTAATTTTTAACTTTTAAACTTTGGACTAGTTTATTTTCTGATTTTACATTTCTATATTTTCTTTTTATGATCTCCCCTCATTATAAAAATTATTGTGTTATAAGAATAAAATAATCCTTTTAAATAATGCGTTTTCACTTTTTATTTAATGATACTCTCGTAAAATACACATAATACATTTTCATTTTTCTTTTGATGATATTAATTTAAAATGGCACATAAACAAGTGGATTAGTATCTATCTAAACCTAAATTTACCTCTCCTTTAAGTTCTGGTTCGATGGGATTGACTAGTAGAACTGCCTCTGGGTAGGCAAGGGCTTTTCCCTTAGGTGGTAATCGGTCATCTGGAAGAGGCATGTTTCTTTGTCTATTATCTGCCATCGCCATATAATGGAATCTGTCCACCATCCAAATATTGGAGTCTATATTCTTTGCAACTAAGCATAACAATAACTAGAAGCATGAAAGGGACAAAACGTAAAAACATAAAATAAAATTGTGAAGCCTCTACTAATTACTTGTCCTTTCTAAGTTTGAAAGCAATTCTTGTTTCGTCAAGATTGAAAGCTGGCCACTCCTCTAAGTGCTCATAAATTGCATATGAGTAGAAGCCGGAAGAACCACGAAGCATTACGAACCTACGATCACACACATTACAATTAAATGTAGTTAGAATTTTCATTTTAGTGTCACCATCTTAACAATGTAATATTGAAGAATGGTTGGTGTCACTTAATGACCTTTTATCAATATTTAAAGGAACCAACTTGCCCTCGCGAGAGACGTCCCACGTCCTGGTGAAGGATAACTCAACTTGGTCCTCATTTTCAACCACAACTTTGAAAGTTGTTCCCTTGATGCTGCAGTGCACGTTTCACAATGGCTACATATGTGACTTTAATTTCTTGAAGATACACGGTTATAGTAGAAAAGGAAAAAGTAAATTAATTCAAATATGTAAAACTGATATGGCAAAGTATATAATTAGTTGGCCACGGCCACTTAAATAAAGGCAAAGCTGAAGCAGTTGGGGTGGAATCTTAAGCTTATTATCATGCAAATAAAACATAAAGAAAGGTAAGTAGACATACACATCAAATGTGCCACTTGTTCCTGTACTTGTTGGTGAGCTCCAAACAAGGTCCCAATACCTACATTAATTTGCAAACAGATTTTTGTATTATTGGGAAGACACCAAACGAAGTTCCTTAATTTGTAAAAGTGAATACGACTTTGTAAAGTATATTTATTTATATACCCTCTATTAGATTCGTCATTCAAAACTTCAAGCAAGTTGTCGATGTCATTATACTGTATTCCAGTCACAATTCCCCCAGGATTTGATAAGGTGACTTTTAGTATGCCATTTTCCATCACCACCTGCACATGAATTTTCATCACTTTAGAAAATATGAATGAATAAAAAATCCTACTTAATACTATGAAAATTTATTAAGATGGAAGAAAGAACATAAGGATAATAAGATTTTGAATACATGATTATCTTGAATAGTAAGTTGCACCCCCGGCGACGACATGGTGGTACTTGCAGTGAACAAGAGAAGTGGGCAATGAAAAATCTCACAAATTCAGAGTAGTTTGAGACAATGGCTGAGAATTTATCTTAAAATGCAAAGAAAGAATGGCCTTTATATATATATGGTGGCAATGGCTGGTTTTAATTAAGCACAGCGTTTGGAGAGAAAAACAGTTTGTGCTTATGCTCTACTACTCAGCAATCTGCCAACAGAACGTGAATAGTCTGAGGGCTTAAATGAATGATGAATTGGATTAGCTTCCTTGACCTAGAGAGAAAGCATTCTTTTAAATCTCTTTACTTGGTCGCCACAGTTTGGTGTATTAGATAACAGCGTGCGAGTGAAGAAACAGTCAATCACATTATAGAAGGATAAAAGTGTAGCTTTTATTCCTTCTTTTGGTATCCTCCCTTTCTTATATTCTTATTAGGTTATTGGAAGTTTTGAACCGCATCCTCCTTTACCACGCAGTTTTGTCTAAGTTTTTAAAAACAAAACAAAACAGGAGAGGCTAGTTTTGAAAAAGTTGAAAATTAATAAATAAAAACCAATTTAAATTTTATTTTATTTGTGATTAAACATGAAAGTTAATTATGACAAATATTTTTTTTTTACAATTTCAAACAATATTAACATTCTCTTTTTTTGTTCAAATATAAGAGAGGATAAAATATGTCTTGGTCAGTTTTTTTTCTTCTAAATAATGATTTTGATTCCTCGTCAAATCAAAATAAAGTATATGGTTAGAAATGAAATCCACCACATTAAAAAAATATAAGGTCTAAAACTATCATTTTTAAGATGTAGGAATTAAAATTAATTAATTTTGATTAAATCTTAAGAGATCTAAAACAAATTTATAAGATATTTTTTTTATTAAATTATGAAAGTAAAATAAATCAAACTTTGCTCGTGAAATAAAATCAAGTTATGTAGAATTAAATGGGATTTTTTTTAAAAAAAATGCTGTATGGATTTATTTTAATTAATAAAATAAATTTGATTTATTTTAGTTTTTAATTCACTTTATTTTTTATTTATAAATGAAAGAAATTTGTTTTTTTTTTTATTCACGAAGTTTCTCTGTAAACATGCAAAAGTTGTTTCTTATGCTAGGTAAGAATGAACGAAGCCGCACCCTGCACTTAAGATATCAGTAGGCTGGATTGGATTGAGAAGGTCAACTAGCCTCCATATAACTCAAAGTCAAATTAATTAATAATTGTTATATATAAACCGTTAGCTTAAATACTCACTACCTAGCTTCTCGACGGGCTTTTGTTGGGTCGGAAGGTTTACCTGGAAATAAAAAAAGCTTATACACGGCAAAAGATACGAGCCTTCTTACAGCAAAATCTAAAATGAGTCATTAGAATTTGATATGTTATATCAGGTTTTATTTTATTAATCTTACTTTATTTTTTTGCGGCTGAGGATCAGATACCAGGGTATGAACTCCCACATTATTCAAAACGGTTTTACAAAACCAATGTTCAATCTGCCTGTTTCATGAAAGCTGGATGAACTAGTCTAACAAAAGCACCAAATATAAATATGAATTTATGTGTAAAAGTATTTGATGTTTGTTCATATACACACACAACGATGGCAACAACAAAATTACTGAAAAAACAGAGAAAAAAAATATAAGATATAACGTATACAACGCTCACAGATAAATATATTCTGATATGATAACAGTGCACTAATATTTAGTATCATTTATTCCCAAAGGTTAACTTAAATTTCTTCACAAGGTGGGCCTTCCAAACGAATATAATCATACATGATACCTTGGAAGGGACTGGTGCATCTTGGTTGCGAAAAATATATGGTATTTGTGCCATCAACAAGAAGAGAACCTGGTATATTCACATGGTACAGCCAATAGATCCCTTGAATTCCATGTCTTGCAATTGAGTTGTCCCTTCCTATTAATCCACTGGTAAATACGGGTCGCCTTGCATTGGGATCATTTACTCGAATCTTCATAGACAATGCATAAGGTCATATCAAAATTTTAAAAGATACTTACATACTGTATCACATACAATGAAGCCCTATGTGTGTATAGGAGAAAAAAAGGCAAAGGGACTATACCTGCAATTCAGCTAATGTTGCAGATGCAATTGCAACTCTCAGTTTGTATGTACTTCCTTTAACAACACTACAGATTTCGAACTTGATTTGCCAAGTTGTTCCTTGAAGAGTGTTATCCACTTTTTTCCTACAGTTTATATAAGCTTGAAAAATTAGTACATTGTATATAACGTATAACTCAAGAAATCCAACAATAATAGATGAAGTAGGCTTGCATGATAATCTTTAGCCAAATTATACAAATAATCAATAATACAAAAATCAGACCTCGGAGCCTGTGCATAAAACCAATCCTTCGTATAGTCACTAACACCAATTGTGTAAACCAAATCTGCATCAGGATACAATTCTGAATACCTATCCCACAATCCATACTGCCTGAACCTACAAGTTGAGGAAAAAAGAAAAATCTAAGAACAGATCAACGGACATCTAAAGGAAACATTTTCTTCACACATTTTTTTTCTTCTTTTTATTGGCAAATGTTAATTTGTTAGTTTTTGTTAGAAATCACACGTAAAAGGATAAAAAGCACAGTTGGATAAAATTTTCATCATTTCATGTTGTAATATGTAGCACAGATTCAAAATTAAGCAAAATCCATTAAAGCAATATAAGGACAAACAAAAAGAAAAACTGGTCACCCAGTTAAGAATTATCACAGTAGCATGCCCCTAATAGCACATAACAGAGCTAACCTGTCTGGATGGTTGATAAAAAGCTTATTAATATGTTGTGGACTGGGATCAGGAGCATAAAATTCTGCAGCGGATCTATCAGGAATACCTATTTCCCACAATGTGGGACCATCCCTTGGAGGCTCATATACAAGTTCACCCAATTCAATGTAAGAACCTGCATTACTAGTTTATTAAACATATATTATTTTGCAAGATGGAAAACAAATTAAACTTTGACCAAGCTATGGAACCTGATGTTATCTTCATAAAATCACCAAATTTGTAGTCCCCAACAAAACCAGGTACCCAAGCAAAAAGGTTATAGTCGCCTGGACGTACATTTTTAATAGTAAAAAATCCATTTTCATCTGCTCTGGTCCAGAATTGATAGTCCTGTTAGGAGTAAAAGTTAAATAATCTGGTAAAGAATTCTTTTGGGCACCCACAACAACATTTTTGTAATTATCTTGATTTGTATAATTTTTGTTTTTCAAAAGAAAAGAAAAACAAGGTTATGTCTAACATAGTTTGCAAGATCCCCTTGATCACATAGCCCCATCCTCAACCCAAATGTAAAAAAATAAAAAAATAGGCTAAATTGCAACTTTGGTCCCCCTGATTTGACGTTTGTGCAATTTTGGTCCCCCAAGTTTTAAATTTGTGCGATTTTGGTGCACTTGCCTAATTTCTAACGTCTGACCCCATTGACCGTCAATATATGTCTAATTAATTTTATTTAATTTTAAAACTTTTTTTTCTTCCTCACGCTCTTCCCCTTCTTCCTCGATTACTCTTACTCGCTTCACGCTCTTCCTCTTGTTCCTCGGTTTACAAATTAATCAAGGATGGAGTGAAGAGCGTGAAGCGAGGAAGAGCATGAGGAAGAAAAAAAAAGTTTTCAAATTAAATAAAATTAATTTAACATATACTGACGGTCAATTGACAGTCAATGAGGTCAAACATTAGAAATTAGATAAGTGCACCAAAATCGGACAAATTTAAAACTTGGGGGACCAAATCCGATCATTTTAAACTTTGGGGATCAAAATCGCACAAACGTCAAACCAGGGGGACCAAAGTTACAATTTAGCCAAAAAAAAAAAAACGTTAGTTGAGCACAAACTACAAAAGTACAGCACATGCAACTAAAATGCTAGTTTTCCTTAAATGAGGGAAGAGCACCTTGCATTCTCTTTGCCATGACCCTGCATCTCCAGGTGGGGCTAAGCCAACATAAGCACTATTTGCTGGTATTAAGTCTGTGCAGACATACCTAGACACAATAATTAGAATTAGAATAGTTCACTTAAATTCACCTATATATTTATGTTGAGATCTGTATCTCTAGTGAACGTGGGATCTCAACTTACCCCCTCACATCTAGGACTGGACACTAGAGCATGGACAAATAAAACATAAAAAGAACAGCCACAATGTCACTGCTGCTCAGCAATGGATTAATTATTCAACACACACACACACACACACACATATTTTAAATTTCTAACCATAAAATACAGTGAGAACCTTTTTATTCTCATATTACAAAAATAACGAAAAATATTTTAATAGAAAGTCATAGCATTATCCCCCCTATCGTGCCAAAAAGCCTAGCTGTTAGCACTAAAGTAAAAAAAAAAATTCAATAGAAACAGGTTGTATTCCAAGCATCAGTAAGGTACAAATCGCATAATGCAAACTAAAAATATCAAGAATAAACTAGGAATATCGTGCATGCTTACCTGTCTAAGACAAGTAATCTGCCACTGACATTGCCCCGTTGATCCGATTTTAAAAAATCCTCTGAAGCTGGGAAAGAATATGGCCAGCTTTGAACTTCATTCATCATCTGAATATCAATTCAAATTAGTCTTTATATTACAATTATTGCAGCCAACTGTCTATACAATCTACCTCCTAACCAAGGTACAAGAGATTCATGGACAAACCTGTATTTTTGCATCCTCCCATAGCCAAAGTGGGTTATCACCAACTGCTCCGGAATTAAGATAAATATATACAGGACCAAAAACCTTCTTCCATGATTCACCACCTCTAAATTTAGGCACCAAATCTTGTCCCGCATAGTGACTACTAAGAAACATCTGATGATGCCAATTTAATAAGCATCTCAACGGGGGTTAACACAGTATCATAGCCACGTAGGGAATTGTTATCTTGGTCTAAAATCTAAATTCATTCACTTACTGCAAGCGTGGTAGGGCCTACATGCGAGGTCAAATTCTGTTTGAGGGGTCCACCAGAACGAAACTCATCACTAGGTGTGATCTGCCAGAATCCCACTGGTGGACTGAAAGATATCCACCCATGGACTCGATTATTCATGTTTACACATGAATACTGATACTTGTCATCCACCTGTGAATTAGAGTCAAATAAAGACATAGTGAAATAGTTCATACACAATCGATGCTGAGGAAATCATCCTATCTCCTCTTTACAAGCCACATGATTTAGTGGACACTCAAAACTTGCCAGGTTAACCAACTAACTACTATGTGTGCATTTGGACTTTGATTAATTGTTTTTAAATGCAAAGTAGTTTAGATTGGTTTTGAAAGAATTTATTTTGGAATATGGAAATGTTTTCCCAAAAGTAATTTTTAAGAATGTGTTTTGTTCTGGATTGTGTGAAGTAAAATTGCTTTATGCATCAAATTACCAAAATGATATATAAAAATATTTTAAAGGGTTTAATTTAGTTCCTTCCCCCTCCTCCCCAATGGTTAGTTTCAGTTGCATTTTGCCACTGGGGTTTCATTCTGTTAAACTACAAAATCATAACTTTAACTGATGTAAGTTACAAAAAATCAATTGAAGATTACTTTGTTTATTTTCCTAGAAACAACGTTCTCCTTGTCAAAACTTAGGAATAGATAGACATGGCTTATATGTAAACTCGCCAGTTTAATGGATTATAGCATGTATAAGCTTTTCATAGTTGACAACCAAAAAAAGAGACAAGGAGATAATAAATAGGTTAATGAAAGTACAAGGGGATCAAAGTGACAAAGTTTAAACAACATGGTGGCAAAGTGATACTCCCCAAAACCACATAGGGCAAATTAAATTTAGCCATAATGTAAAATAGTATTTAACGATGCAAGTAAGGACAAATTGTAGACTATGTACCATATGGGTGAGAATGAATTCAGTGTGGAACTGACATTCAAGCCATTTGAAGAAGTTACAAACTAAACTACTATGGTAAAAATACAATTAGAAGCTTTGGCAAGATAAAACAGTGTCAGGAAATATATGCAATAGATACCTCTCCTTTCAATCGTGGATCCTTGGGATTGACTAGCAGGACAGCTTCTGGGTAGCCCAAGGTTTGGCATCTTCCTGCTAACCGATCTTCAGGAAAAGGCATAACCCTTTGCCTATTGTCTGCCATAGCCATGTATTGAAACCTACATACTTGATTGTTAAAGTGGATGAAAATAAAAATAAATAAATACGAGTTGCTTGTTATCTTCCATGACCATCTCAACTAATATTTTGAATGTCAAATTACCAAAGATCTAGAAAGAGAATGCCAGTCAAACTCTCATCCCTATATGACTATATTTGTGAAATAAATAGATATATAGAATCACAGAATAGAGAGGGGCATCGAACTGTTTTGTCAAAATGAGAATTTACTTGTCTTTCCTAAGCTTGAAAGTGATCCTTGTTTCACTAATATCAAAATCTGGCCATCCATTTAGGTGCTCATAAATTCCATAAGAGTAGAAGCCTGATGAACCACGGAGCATTATGAATCTGAAATTGACCATCCACAAATTTTAATCCTACAACTATCAGTAATAAAAAAAGCTACTGATACACAAAATTTGAGCAAGAACCTTTTGTCAATATTTAAGGGGACAAACTTTCCCTCTAGTGAATGATCCCACATTCTTGCAAATGAAAGCTCCACCTGTTCCTCATTTTGAACTATAACTTTAAAACACGTTCCTTTAATCCTGGACCATAAAATCTTGAGTTCACATGTGCTTTAAATATTATTCTTTGAGCAGTAATGGAACTGATAAGATTGTAAGTAGAACATGTAATGAAAATGAAAGGGTTTGACAACTAGTTTATTTCTGCTCATGTGTGACATAAAAACCACTCCCAATTTGATTGCAAACTCTTTGGCAACGAGTTTATTTCTTCTCAGGTGAGACTTAAAAACCACTCCCAGTTTAATTGCAAACTCAAATCAGGGAATGCATTTGAATATATATTTATTGAGAATTTATTTGACTTGTTGGAACAGAATCAAAGACACCATGTGGTTACAAAAGAAAGCAGCATTGGCATACACATCAAACATTCCTTTGCTTCCTGGCGCACTCCAAACAAGGTCCCAGTACCTAAACATTCAATTGAAAGGCAAAATCAGCTTCCAGCTTCAAAAAGTGAGATCTCCCTATGATTTCCTCACAATTAATAACTATATTTTTTCCTTAATGATAATATGTATAACATACTGTTTACTTTTGCTTTCATGCATAAAAAAAAAATCCAATTTATTACTACCTATCAGTTTGAATTCTTGATAACTTCACAGTTCATTCAACCATTACAATTTCAAAAGAATGACTACTCTGTGTGTGTGAGCTTGCACGCACATGTGTGTGAGAGGGATAACAATTTACAATTATTCATCGCTAGGGGGCACATACCCTCTATTAGTCTCCTTGTTGAGAACTTCAAGCAAATTGTCAACACCATTATATCGTATCCCAGTGACAATTCCATCTGGATTTGATAAGGTAACTTGGACTATGCCATTATCCATCACCACCTGCACATTCCAAGAAGTTAAAACAATCAAACGAAACTAAAATATAACTGACAGTGTCAATGCCACAAGATTTTTGTTGAAACTTATACACAACGGACTCAAAGCTTCATAAATGTCCATCCTACATTCAAACTTAAGGTACAAGGAAAAAGAAATACACAATAATTTAACTTAGATGATGATGTTTAGGTACGATGCAAATAATCAAATATAACAAGTATTTTCAAGGTTTTGTAATTGAAGCATTAACAAAGAACAACATTGCAGGAACTGGGAGAAAAAATGTACATGCGAGTAGACTTACATGGTGATCTTGGATGTGCAACTGTACCCCTGGGCCGGACATTGTGAACCCTTGTTTTCCTATTTACTGGCCTGCATATAAGAGAAGGAATCTAGTTGAAAATTCCAACAAAGTTTAAAAGAAATGGAATCGCATAAGGAAACAGAATTACAGAACCAATAGTATCAATTTCAATCAATTCACGTTTCAATGAAAATGTAAAAACAGTTGAAGCGGTTTTAATGCTTCAACTTCTAATAATCTCTAAATCTTTCCGATACCTTAGTTTTCTGGTTCAACGAAAACGTATAGCCTCCTCATCACACATGACAAATTGGTAAAATCCTCGTTAATTCTTTCAGAAGTGATTAAATAAGGTGATTTGACAACTAAGTATGTACCAGGGTTACTGTGTGAGCGAAATTTCAAGAGTATACTTTTTAAAAAAAAAAAAAATCACCGAGAAATCATATATTTCATGAATTAGTATAATCTATAAGAATGAATGATGAGGTTACCGAGGGAGGCGTACTGACGACGACGACGAAATCTGACAGATCAAGAGACACGTGTCATACAACTGAGTGTGTGGAAATAACCTTACTATGGGAAACAGCGGTGCCGGAAGTGCATAACAGAAAACAGAGCCGCAGAACACAGCACTTTATACGTTGCCGTATAATTGCAGAAATCTGTCTTGTTCCGTAGACAAAGGACATTACAAAGTGTTTCTAAAATTATTATATAATCACAAATGTATGGTAAATTTATTAATTCTTTTGTAATAATAATCTTTAAAATTATATTTATGCAAAATGTGTGTTGAGTGTTGACAGCTCGGTTTAAAGAATTTGCTGGAAAACGTTATAGGTTGAGTCGTTGAGAAGCTCATGTTACTTTTTGATAAAGAAAAACAGAAAAAAAAATACAAGTTTATTTTGAAGAATTTCTGGGATTAAAAGTGATGTCTCTGTTGTTAAGAGATTTTTCTCGATATAAATTGGTCTATGTTGTTAAGAAATTTTTTTTAGTCTCTAAATAGACACAGGTAAATTTGAATTATTCTATATTAAAAAAAAAAAAGCAATGTGTGTGGTCCTCTTTATCAGGAAAATACACATAAGAAATTACTAAATACTTTAGTCAGCTTCCTTTATTATTGATTAAAATTTATTAAATTCCCAAGAGGTTGACTCATCCTTGCTAATTAAGGTGCTCAATGAAATCACAAGTCTTAATTTGTCCTATAAAACCCTAACAAAAAAAAACCAAATTTTTATCCGAAAACGATATTACAGTTCCTATATAATTGGAGGATTAACAACAAATATCAATCTTTGTAATGAATGACTCATTTATCTCTTGGTACTTGGCAGTTCTGACCATCAAATACAAGACCAAAATGATAATTCAATGACAATGCCGATGTGTTTTATGCGCCGGTGAAGTATATCTCGTTCGACTTTCTGTTGTATGCAAATAAATTATACAGATCAAGCAAATTTACACTAACACGTATACTCTCCGCTGCTATTGCACATTGCTGAGATCTGTCTTCCTCTGGAAAAAAATAGATCCGAGGACAACAGCAATGCCAGTGAATGCTATTGTGAAAAAAAGACGCTTTCCTGAGAAATCATTCTGCGGCCTTCTTCTAGCACCCTCATCTCTTTCAGCTGGCCTCACATACCTTCACACAAAAGTAAACAATTCAATTGCGAGAAATAACAAACGCATATCATTAGTGATCCACAGGGCTAATGACAAACCTCCCCTAATAAGATAAGATCTTTTTTTAGAAATAAAAAATAAAATATAAATTGATTAAACTGTCATTTTAGAGCTCTGAGGACTAATTTGATGTAAGAAATCTTTAAAATACCACATTGATGTCACCATGTATCTTTAGAGGACCAAAATGGTGGTTTAGTCAAATAAAAAAATACGGGTTGGTTGTTGCTGTAAGTTATTGTTGCATCCCACATACACAACAAGCAAAAAATTCACACAAAAAATTCAGCTGCATCAAAACAAGCAAAACTTCCCTCATTTACTTAGGTTGTGTTTTGCCTAGTTTTTCTAAGCTATGCCAAACACAATTTCCATGAAGCTTTAAAACTTAAAAGTAGCTTTATTTTTTATGAAGCAAGTCACAAAGAAGAGCCTTCTACAAAAGGTTAATTGGAGGAACTTCTTTTAAGGAAAAGAGAAACAAAAAAAAAAAGAAACTGAGCCAAACATTGCTAGTCTCTCCTACAAAATGTAGGACTCAGCACTCATCTAAAATTATAAAAATTTCTGCAGCAGCCATAAATTTTCAAGGCTCAAGCTACTCATAGGGAAATTACACCAACTACAACCTGTAGGCAATGAAAATTCATGAAGTAAACTTCTGCATATTCCACCTCAGTGTATCTTCATTAGCTTGGACTTACAATATAGCCCCAACTTTTTAAATAGTTAAAGATTTGTGCATACATATAATTATTTAATGTTAAGCCTCAACTAACAGGCACCACAGCAACTCAGCAAGAGAGTACAATAATGTATTTAAGACTTGCACAAGATGGAACAAAATTAGAAGAAACTAAAAAAAAAATCTTTGGCCCGTGCATTTTTGTTTTTATTATTTTTCGGAAAATAATCAACTTTTTTTTTCTCCTAAAACTCTTCCAAGGAGCTCTTGATTATAAGCTTTTTGAAGTACAAAATAATCTAATTCAAACACATACTACAATCAAATGATGACATTTCATACCTTGAAGACCCTGCAGAATTGTCTTGAATTGTATTGCAACTATCTTCATGGTTGTATAGTTCACGCAGTCTAACATATTTGTTACAAAGGTGACAAAGTTCTGTTCGATTCCCACATACTTCCTGAATGTTTAAAAATCAAACTGAAATTAGTACCAGAGTACACTGATTAATATAACCATCTTAATTCAAGAAGTCCTTTATAATAAACACTACCTGATGCTCAGCCAGATCAATAGCCGGCAAAGGAAACTCACAGAACTCACAGGTGATCATCCTTTTAGGACAATTTTCCTCTCTATGGATATCTAAAATATCACGTTCCATGGTTTCACTGCACAGCGAACAGGCAACCTGCGCAAATTGACATTTCCTTTTGAATAACCATTGCAAAAGTGAATTTTAAGCCTGACTTCATGAACTGTGTTATAGTATGCTAGGCAGCCTTTGGGAGAAGGGGGAGAGGGGACCTATTTTCTTTAGTGTGTGGAGTTGACACTCCAAGTTTCTATGCTCTATGATATGAGAGGCACCTTCATATTATATATAGGACACAGTAAAACTAGGACTGGCTCAATAAATTATACACATGTAACAATACTGCATCCCCATTCCATACATGATTACGGAAAAATTAAAACCATACTACTGAGTAAAGGAAAATTGAAAGAGCTGATTAAATAAGTAATCTTTATATCTGACTTGTGCTTTTATTAGGTTGTTTTCAAATTTATATAAGATAAATGTCCAGTTTAATGTAGTGATTCTCAGTTGGAAAGCATGGGGGAAAAATAAGGAGAAAAAGAAAATATAAACTATTTTGTAAAAGCTACTATTACAGCTTAGAAACTGATGAGGTGACCCAAAAAATTAAACCTTTATGAAGTAATTTGGAAATCAGAAATCCTAAGTTTTATTTAATTAAATTTATAATTTATAATTTTTTTTTTGCTAAAGTTATTGATTTGAACAATTCTTGATATACACAAGTTTCAAGAACAAAGCTGATGGAAAACATAATATAACTAAATATATGAAAAACAAGATGCAAAAAGATAAAATTCTAACGTAAGGACCCATCATAGGGCAACTTCTAGAGAAAGATAGGGGGTAACAAGAGCATAGAAGGTTGACAGAGTTAATTGAGTTTCAGTTTTTGGAGCTGGCAGGTTCATTTAGTCCATATTATCTGCTGCACAGATAGGGTTACATCTGCCAGGACAGTAAGAGGCACTGAGTGACTCATAGGACAAAAATCTCAACATTCAGTTTGGGAATTCTCTCAGTGACTTGGTTGAAGAAGTGTCTAATATATCTGAGTTAGACCAATAACCATTATAAATTTCTAGAATATATCAAAAAAATCCAACTCATTAGATCTATTGTCATAAATAGATGAGTTGGATTGGATGATACATGGATTGAGGGATCAGTTTCCACCCCTACCTAAAATTGTCAAACAAATTTTATTTTGGTTCAAATAAAAGCCAAATCAGTAAATAATTGTCACTGAGACACCACTTTTACACCCACCAAAATCTTCAAAATAAACTGACAATCTCTTGTATTTATTATGTTTATCTTTATTGCCAGGTAGTGTGAACTTCTCAATTCATAGGTTTTTCAAACCAAAAAACAGACAAAAGTTTCCATACCGGGGCATGTGTGTTTAAATAGTGCTCCTCAGCAAGTAGTTTCGGAATCATGTCGTCACAAATTTGGCATCTTTCAAGGTTTCGAGAGCAATGAACAAAATGCAAATCAATATTTGCCGAAGGAATAGCCCGATCACTAAAACCATAAAAAAGAAAAAATCAAGATAAAGTTTCCTGAGGACAAAGCATAACCGCATAATTTATGCATTCAATATGAACAAAACATCACCTCAAATGGAGAAAAAAAAATCAAGAATCATACAAATGGGGGAAAAAAAATCAAGAATCATACAAATGGGGAAAAAAATCAAGAATCATACAAATGGGGAAAAAAAAATCAAGAATCATACAAATGGGGAAAAAAATAATCAAGAATCATACAAATGGGGAAAAAAAATCAAGAATCATACAAATGGGGAAACAGATTAATAAATGCACATCAGCATGGTTTTCTTCATCCTGAAGCAGTTCTGAGTCAATTCAAATGTGATTTCGATAACCGTCTAACTAGCTATGATGACCAAAACCACTCAATAACACCATCAAGACTTCTAAAACAGGTAAATTTTTGCTTTTGCCGACAAATCAAATTACGCCAATTCGCCATAATTTTCAGCTAAGACTCACAAGGGAAGTAAATCAAGATTCGAGAACGAGAATAACTGGACCCAGTTCACAATTTTCACCTAGATAAAATAATTTGTAATCATTCCATCATAATTTGGGATTAGGAGGGAAGTGTTTACCAGTGAGTGCATACACTAGTGTCTTGATCGGACACGGCTGCCATGGCGTATTAACAAGCTCGTCCTAGGACAAGATCTTAAAGAAAGAAATGAGAACTAAAAAGAAAACAAAAAAATAGAAATCAATTTTTTTTATAAAAAAAATGAGGGAGAGAGATTACAGAAATGGAGATTCGGATTGCGCGTGAAACAAGAGGAGGGTTAGGTTTTGTGGAAAAATTTGGGTGAAAAATACAAAATTTGGGAGAATTCCTCTTGTTGAACCAAACCAACCACTCTGATTTTGGGAGACTTTTGGGACCTTGCTTGGGCCATTTAAATAGATCATTCAGAAAGTAGCTGCCGTTTACCTTACGCGCCATTAAGGCGAAGGAGCCAGCAACGACCTACCGTTTTAATCAACTTGGGCCGTCTGGGCTTGTGTGTCACTTTTCATAACTTCGAAGTACATATTTTGGACCCAAAAAAGTACAATTTAAATAATCTAGCAAAGAAAATTCACAACAATTCAAGATCTAAATTCTTACGCTTTGTATTTAGACAAGATAATATATATATATATATATATATATATATATATATATATAGTACAATAATCATCTTATAATTATTCTTTTATAATGAGAATATTTCCAACCAATTGTCAAATACCAATCACTTAAAATACATAAAAGATCATTAAAATAGATTTATATTTCTCAACAAGGTCTTCTTTATCTAAGTCTAATAGTTATACCACATCAATGTAAGAAAATTTTCACTATCATTCAATCATAATTCATGGTACTGTGAATTTCTAAGATAATTAAAATAAGAGTCAAACTTTTTAAAGATAAGACATATTTTAATTGGTTGATAGTGTAAAAAAATTACATTATTAGCACATAGCATCCTTTTTATATAACAAAAGTCATACTCTTCTCCAAAATATATAAAGGACAGAGTTATTTACCAAATATACCAGACTTTTTATTAATCAAACTCTTGACAAAATCTTCTCGAAATATATGCAATGAAAATGGAAACTTGTTTCTAATAAAGGGGTGCCAATAGTAATGCCCTAAAGATAAAGAGCCGAGTCCAAAAGTGGCAAGTCCAGTCCAGCCCCATATATTTGATACGACAAAAACATAAACCTCTGTCTTGTACAAACGAGAACCAACGGGTATCGGATAAGTACACCCTGGTTTCTTTGTTCCGCAAAACCCTGAAACAAAAACACCAGTGACCAGCCACTGTGCCCTCTCACTCTCTCGGTCGAACCTCTCAACTTAAGGGGTAAACGAAAACCCCCTTCCCAATTCTCATTTACCGAATTCTATTTTTCTACCATATCTCATATTTCTATCACAACGCTTTCAGTGCTAACAACTCTTTAAAAAAAAAAAAAGTGTTGCATGTTTAGAGAAAGCAATGGATTTAGTGGCACCAACCGAACAGTTTTGCTCATTTCACCCCTTCCACATAACCAGAGCTAGGGTTTCGGATAACACCGTTTCTCGTCCTTTCGTTCTATCTCCTGCTAGTAGTGTTAGTCATCATTTTACAAAACTGAAGGCAACTAGGTCTAGAAAGCGTTTAGAAAACCGCGTTTCTGCGGTTTCGAAGTCCGAAGCTTCTGGCATGAACGGTAGATTGCAACAAATTGTTAGCACCCCAAACGGGGACTTGAATGGCATAGGCATGGAATCTTCTTCGCCCAACGGGGTGAACGGTTCCCGGAGCTTCGAGGAGTTTGCGAGTAACATTCATCTCCGGAAGTTGGTTAGAAATGGAGAGTTGGAGGAAGGGCTTAAGTTTCTTGAGCGCATGATTTACCAAGGGGATATCCCTGATGTCATTGCTTGCACCAGCTTGATTCGCGGGTTTTGCAGGAGTGGAAAGACTAGGAAGGCAACGAGAATCATGGAGATTTTGGAGAATTCTGGTGCTGTTCCTGATGTGATAACTTATAATGTTTTGATTGGTGGTTATTGCAAATCAGGGGAGATAGACAAAGCCTTGCAGGTTTTGGAGCGAATGAGTGTTGCTCCGGATGTTGTTACGTATAACACGATTCTGCGTAGTTTGTGTGATAGCGGGAAGCTGAAGGAGGCAATGGAGGTTCTTGACAGGCAGATGCAGAGGGAGTGTTATCCCGATGTGATTACTTACACGATTTTGATTGAAGCGACTTGTAATGATAGTGGCGTTGGTCAGGCGATGAAGCTGTTGGATGAGATGAGGAAGAAAGGGTGCAAACCTGATGTGGTCACTTACAATGTTCTTATCAATGGTATTTGCAAGGAGGGTAGGTTGGATGAGGCGATTAAGTTTTTGAATAACATGCCTTTATATGGTTGTCAACCGAATGTGATTACTCATAATATTATTTTGCGTAGCATGTGTAGCACTGGGAGATGGATGGATGCTGAGAGGCTGTTAGCTGATATGCTTAGGAAGGGCTGTTCCCCTAGTGTTGTTACTTTCAATATCTTGATTAACTTCTTGTGCCGGAAACGGTTACTGGGTAGAGCCATTGATGTCTTGGAGAAAATGCCAAAGCATGGTTGTATGCCAAATTCCTTGAGTTACAATCCATTGCTTCATGGGTTTTGTCAAGAGAAAAAGATGGATAGAGCAATTGAGTATTTGGAAATAATGGTGTCAAGGGGTTGTTACCCTGATATAGTGACCTATAACACTTTGCTTACCGCACTATGCAAAGATGGGAAGGCGGATGCTGCAGTTGAAATACTGAATCAACTAAGTAGCAAGGGATGCTCTCCTGTTTTAATTACTTATAATACAGTTATTGATGGTCTTACAAAGGTGGGAAAAACCGAGTATGCTGCAGAACTGTTAGAAGAGATGCGCAGAAAGGGTCTTAAACCTGATATAATAACATACTCTACACTGCTCCGGGGACTTGGTTGTGAAGGAAAGGTTGATGAGGCTATAAAAATTTTCCATGACATGGAAGGATTAAGTATTAAGCCCAGTGCTGTCACTTACAATGCAATCATGTTGGGACTTTGTAAGGCTCAGCAGACTAGTCGTGCAATTGATTTCCTGGCTTATATGGTAGAAAAAGGATGCAAACCTACCAAAGCTACATATACCATTCTTATAGAAGGCATTGCTGATGAAGGATTAGCCGAGGAAGCTTTGGAGCTGTTGAATGAGTTGTGCTCCAGAGGATTTGTGAAGAAAAGTTCGGCTGAACAGGTAGCAGTCAAGATGTAGGATAAAATGCATTTTTACCTTATACACCTAGATGGCTGAGTAACATTTTTGAGCACAAAGATTTTGTTAAACCCCTCATGTTAGTTACTTGTTCTGGATTTTGGATTGTTATTTTGAGGAGGGAGAGGGGCTAGTGAAATGCATGTCAATTTTGTTAGGAGGTCATTTTAATTCAGTACGGATATATTTAATTCTAATTTATATTTTATAATTTATACTGCTTGAGAGTTAATATAGACTAATCATGCTTTTCACATTTTTTTGGCATCCATGGAAGACAGTTTTTGAATCTCATCTTCCTTTTTACAAGGATGGTAATTTCTGGCTGCAGATTCTGATATGATTGACTCAAGAGATCAATTGTATCCATCGTATTATTTTGTTTAGGGCAATTTCTTTTTAAGCACATGGATACCAGTATAGCCTGTTGTAAAATGAAGCAATTTGATTCATCAACGGTCTGGGTTTTATCAGTGTATTGTTGTTACCAAATATATACAAGCCAACGTAATTGGTGCTTTATTGTTTCTTGTTAGGAATTTGGACCAGAATTAATAGAAAAGATGGAACAGATTGAGTTATCTCTCTTATTACTGTACTGATACAAGGGAAATACCAGTGTCAGTGAGACTAAAATGTTTTAAGATTGTTGAACATACAAAATTGGTAATGGCATATTAGCCTATTATAAGGGGTTAGCACCTAACCTCACCCAATCATAAGTCTTGCCATTCTTGTGTGACTCTCACTTTCCCGTGACATTGGGTGATGTTATTCTTCAATCATTTGGTCACTCAAACCTTTCTGACATTTTCAATGATTGACTGTACTATTGCTGCCCTACCTTTGGGGAGGCTTAAATTGCTCATTTGCCCACACAAAAACAAAACATGTCCATTAGCCCTTGTTAAAGCTTTCAAGGAGGCTTCTGAGGAGTGTGAAGTGTGAAAGAACTCCTTGAAGTTGGCTCTTATTTCTCAGTCACTCCAACCAGTCTAAACCAAGCACTAGTGGTGTGCTATTTGTTTCTTTTTGTTTATCTGCAGATAGTAGCGGAGCAACATTCAGTGTGTTCATTGGATTGGAGCAGAAAATGTTTATTTGGATCTTTCATCTGTGTCATGTATCATGCAATGGACGCAATGCTGTTGATTGCTACGTTAAAGGGTAATTTTGAAATTATTTAAAACTCACCCACGTGAGTAGTGCTAATAGCACTTCCGTAGTGCCAAAAATTTTAGTCGCTCTGGTCTTGTAAATGGGCCGGTAGAATCTAGAGCTGTCAAAATGGATCAATCAGTCCACACAGGTTGACTTGCCATTGGTTTAGCGTTAAATGGGTCGACCCAATCCTTTTGGTGATCCATGAATAAAACCAACATGGCCCGGCCCACTTCATGCGGGAGCTAGACTGCCACTCGTACCATCCGCAACCTAGTGATTAATTTGCACATTATCGTGCCAGGTGTTGCTTTTCTTCGTAATCAAATCAAACAAGACAACCTCGGTTATGATTTTTTTGGGGAACCTACAATTATAATTTGCGTAGTATTTTTACAAATTACAATTATTTTAGACAGAAGATGCTATTTTATACGTAACGTCATAGTCACTGAAACAAGTGGTAAGAAAGGATCACAAGCTGTTGATGAATTTTTTTTTTAATTCGTAATAATTGAACATAGAAGATTTATAATATTTACATACATTATATTTAATTAACTATGTTAAATCTCCTTAGTGTTAATGAATGGTTTGCGGCACGATGTGTAGGTTTGTCCGTAAAATAATTATTAACTAGTATTTTAGCTTGTTCCATAAATTAATAAACATAATATTTTAAATATATTAAATTAAAATTATAAAGTAATTTTTTAATATATATATATATATATATATATATATATATATATATATATATATATATAATATTTTGATTTTATTACGAACAATTCAAATTGTAAACTAAGATTTTTTACATATTAAAAATATATATTAAAAATTAATTTAAAAATAGAGATAAGAGTTAAAAACATAAAGACAAGATAGTCTGAAGTGATAATTTTTTAGCTAATTACAAGAATAATGTCTGGAATGCATTTTCAAATAAGATAAACAAGAAAACATTAGGAATCCTTAATTAAGAAAGTAAGCAAGAAAATATTAGGAATACTCTTTTTTATATTGCATGTTACCTTTAGTTTAGGGTATTTAAATTATTTTATACTCATTTTGTTTTACTTTCTACATTGCCAAATAAGCCAAAACAAAATTTTATCCTTCTTTCCTTTCAATTTCTTCCAAATCAAACAATCTAAAAAAATATCTCACCTTCTATTCCTTTCCTTTTATTCTTTTTCTTTCTTTTATTTTTTGTTAAACCAAACATATCGTTACCATCAACACCATGCACATTTTCTTTATTTATTTGAGGGGGAGATGATTTGATTACATTCCATATAATAAACAACTCCTGTATTGAAATAATGAAATTGGACGGTGTTGAGAAGACTCAGACGTCCATGATTGAAATCTTACACGATTTTACCAAACACGTCATATCTAACCGATAATCTAAAAAAAAAATATCACAATACCTACGATGTTATCGTCATCTTCCTCTTTTTGTTAGGAGCATATAGACCAAAAATTTAAAAAAGATTATAAATCTAAAGAAAGATATCTTGGATATTTAAATGGTTTTATTAGGTGGTATTTACTATTTAGGGAATACAGGAACAGAACCTTTCTCTTGAAATTTCATTTCTGACAAAGCTCTCTGCGTGAAACAATGGGAGCCTTACTAAACTTCGGCTTTTTTTGCCTCTTAAATTCTCTACATTTTTAAAAATATTTTAATAACTAATTTTCGAAATAAAGGAAGATGTGAAAAGAAAAAACGAAGTTGCAAATAAAATTGCCCTTAAAACCATCACAAACTTGATTTATGATATGAATAGATAAAAAGTGTCGCAATTCCGTAAGTCCGTTGTATAGGTTATGTATGGATTATCGTGTAGTGGAGAGTGCAAATTGAATTTCATCTGCTCCAATCATGGTTGAGTTGTTTTAAAAAAAGTTTTAGGTTCTATTAAAAATAATAGCAACATATTAGTTTTATGTTTCGAAGCATGATTGGAGTAGAAGTGAAAACAATTCTTCCTCCATTATAAATAAACCACTCAAGTCATAATTGCAAAATTCATCTCTTAATTTGTTTATTATACTAAATCAATCCCCATATTTTTTAATTTACTATTTGAGTTCCCTTATATTTTAAAATATATTATTTAAAATTATGATTTAAGAAACATATTTTTTTTATCACTATACTCAAATATTCATTTGAATATTTAGTGTAAAATATAGTATTAATATAAGTTTTATGTGAAAATAATTCAAAATTTAAATTTCATTCCTTTTTTATTTATTATAATTTTATAATCTAATATATTATCTTTTAAAATATAATATATAAAAATTAAATTCTATTTTCACATAAATTAGAATTATTTTTATTTTATAATTATAATTTTATAATCTTGTGTATTTTTATCTCACTATTCAAAAATTATTTTATAAAGTAAATATATAATATAAAATTTATCTTTAATACATATTTTTTACATAAATTATAATTTCATAAAATGATAATATTTTATTATCTTTTTAATATTTATATATGTGATTTAATGATAATATTTTTACTTATATTAAGATGTTCTTGTTATTTATTATAATAGTATTTTTATTTATATTCAAATTTATTTAATCATGTACATAATTTTTTTAAAGAATTAAATTATATAGTAAAGATATATAATTAAATACAATGATAGTATTTTCTATTTTTTAAAATATTTATATCATAAAAAATAACATGAATATCTTAATTAATGTAGATAAAAATATTGTCACTAAATCATAAATATTATTTTAAAAGATAAATATAATATATAAAATCAAAATAAAACTTACATATATATATATATATATATATATATATATATATATATATATATTCTAATTTATATAAAAATAAAATTTAATCTTATATATTACATTTTAAAAGAAAATATATAAGATTATAAAAATATAATAAATTAAAATAGAATAAAATTTGAATTTTGAACCATTTTAACATAATATTTATATTAATATTATATTTTGTACCAAATATTCAAATAAATATTTTGGTGTAATGATAAAAGAGTATGTTTCTTATTTAATCTTTCGATCAAGTTCATAATTTACAAATAGTAATCCAAACATCCTAATAAGGGACAAGTTTTCCTACGAATATTTGCTTTCAAAAATCAAAGCCTCCAATAATTTGTCCCACCGGCGGCCATCCCATGATGAAAACAAACAAGCCTCTTTCTTGTACAACTGAGATTTTTTCAACCCCTAGACCCAACATTGAAATATTCACTATCCGTAATCATGAATTTCATGTCTTCAGAAACTGCATTCAACTGCTGTTCTTCATTTGAGATAATCAATTAGTATCCATTTAAGTTCCGTTTAAATAGTAGTGTGTGTACAATTTCCTTTTTACTTTATGACAAGGTAGCATAAAACCTTGAGAACGTATTGTGATGTGAATTATTATTCTCCACTAAGTAATTAACCTAGGGCTATTGAATATTGATTAGACAGAAAGAAAAGTGATACGTACCGTTTTCACAAATGATGTTCTTTATACTTTCAGATTCATGAGCAAATTTCCCCCTCAGACTCGCTCGGTTTTACTATGAGAATAAAAATCTAAATGCACCATTTGTATTCTGAGATTCTCTTCACATCTGCACACAGTCAATATAAAGACAAAAATAAATTCTTCGAGTCCTACATTATCTATTACCAACCCAAAAAGGGTTTTTCTTAAGTGATATTATTCTCTACCACACACTTAAAAGCCTTACCAAATAAATTTTGAGAATAAGATAACACCCCCACAAGGCACAAACACTACAAGCTAGACTAAAGTTTCGTTCCATGAATGAAGCTATCTCGAAGTCATGGAAAAAAGTTTGTCTCCTAGAAGCAAAACAAACGGAGGGTGGTTTTCATGTTGGGGGCGTCTCAAATTGAAGCTTCCATGGTCGAAGAGAACAAGCACTTATAAACCCATTGGTGGTTTTAACTATGACCCTTTAAGCTATGCTCAAAACTTTGACGAGGGATGGGAGGAGGATGATGAAGAATCTTTACATCGCGGGTTCTCTGCTAGATATGCAGCACCTTCCTCACATAATAAATTGCTCAAGCAATGATAGGGTTGATTGAAGCTTCATTTAAGGTCAGCTAGTATATATGTACTGAAAAACTGGTCTTATATTTCTTGTCACATTTTACTTTACCCTCTAATGATCTTGAATCTTGATTATATAAATTACTCATGTTTGGTGCAGCAAATACGTAGTACAGTGAACAATAATTAATCTGCACTGCACCTATGTATATTGTATAATCAGTATGTATACAACACTAATAGAGATTGTTGTTTATATGAAATTAATATCCGAAAGCTCTTGTTCTAAACTTAGTATTGACAATGTTTATTTACTAGTTAGTGAAACAATTGATAACTTTGATGCCCGTTAATGTTGGTTGACTAATTGACTAGCCGATATCTAGGGCATTCCCCTATTCTAACAGAATCTAATGAAGTAATTTTTCAGTAATCTAAAATAATTTGCCACCATCGATTGGTATAGAATATGGGAAAATGTTTTGACCAATAAAAGTTCTTTCCTTCGATTTTAGAAAGTACTTTCGAAATACGTATATATAAAAAGATAAGTAAAACCATTGTAAAAAACAGCACCCTCTAATTGATTTTGACCAATAATATGCAACAATTAGCATCTCACCGAGTATAAGTGGTAACACATCATTTGTACCACCCAGAGCTTGGTATATGGCGTTGGACTCAAGCACAATCTCTTTAATTTGTAGACTCATAGCATATTTGATAATGTATTTGCTACTAAAAAAAACTTTTAAAGATGTTTATTGAACACTTTTTACGATAATTTTTAATCGTCTTTTGAATTTATCATCGTGGAAAGTCAATACTTTTCACAATGATTTTAAACCATAGTAGAATCTCGATTTCTATGTCGATTTTTTAAGAAATCGTCTTAAAATTTTGAATTTTTGTTTAATTAATGTTAAAAAAAAGTAAAGATTTAAGGATAAATTTTTAAAAAATTGTCTTACAATGTTTATTTTTTGAGATAATTTTTTGAAGAACTATCTTAGAATATATTATTTTTTTGTTTAAAAAATGTTCAGAACACCTTTTATTATAATATTCAGTAGATTCTTAGACAAGTTCAAATTGATAAATTTGTACATATATAAACAGATTACTACGTATTTATGGTCTCAATTAGTCATTATGTGTGTAACTGTATTTTTCTATTTAAAAATAAAGCATAAATAAAATTAAAAAAACATCATGTACAAAAGCCTAAACATCTCAAGATTTGCAATAAAGAGAGGACCAATGACACTATTAGATACAAAAAGGAATTATAGAAAGTAGAAAAGCATATTTGCTCCAATTTTCAATATTATCTACTCCTACTTAGGTGTTTTCCATTTCTTGAGATTATATCAAACTAATTATCCTTTTGTATTTGTCTCATTGACTTGAGATTGCATCAAGTACCAACCATATAGGATTTCATCATGCATTATGTCTTTTTCTTCCTCCAACTTCTTTCTTTCCTCAACTATATGAAGTTCCATCAAAAACCAAGATCAGATCATGTGACATACAGAATCACTTAAACAAGCTAAAGGAGATCTTTTAAGAGAGGAAAAACTAGAAAATGTTGAAATATCATTAAATCACCTCATGGCATCCAAGTTGCACTAACTAAATCTCTATGCTTCCTGCTACTAAGAGCTGTATTGATCCCTATAACTATGAAATATTTTTTTCCTTGTAGTTGATTCAACTGTCTCTGACTTCCTTAATACAACACAACCATTCAACATAAATTAAGTAGTGAAGCAAATGTAAGATTTAGCTCCAAAGTATATACTGTCTAACTCGATTTTCTGCTATTCATGTATAGAAATGAATCTAGTGCAAACAACCTTAGTGGCTTGGCTTACTTGACAACATTCTGAGTATTTGAAACTTCCACTTGACTATAATTGGAGTTAGGCCTTACAACCTTTGGACAAAGGCAACATTAAGCAGAACATGTATTCTTTTTTTAATGAACAAGATCGAAAAGCGAAAACTTCTATAGAAACTAATTAAAGGAGTTTCTTCTTATACAAACACTACTTTAGGCATGCACTTGGCACTTGGCAGCTTAATTCTAAAGGCACATTCACCTCCAATGAATACAATTACCGAAAACAAAGGTCTATTAGTGACATTTTCCCTATTCCATTATGCAAGTGTATACAAATAATGAACTAACCAGTAGTAGTTCCTGATCATTCCATAGGGAGGGGACTTTTAAGGTTGTTAATGCTAGTAGTAGTCAACAAGACACTATTGTCTATATTATGGGATAGGAGGAAAGTCCAAGACATAATCATAGCAAAAATACAACTTAAGTAAAAGTGTAATTGATATACTCTACTGCTACCTCTTTGTGAACGAATAATGTCCATGCTCCAAATCCAAAACTTCTTCCTTGATCTTCTTAACACCACAAATATTCACCCACCCTTTACAAACTTGGTACCATAATTATAAAAAAAGTGAACACATTCGAACAAAAATAAAAAATGAGAAGCACATGACTACTCATAATTGGAAACCTCCACCAATTGGGTCCCAAGCCCCACTGTTCACTCTTCTCTGTGGCCCAAATTTTAGATCTAGTAAAAACTCTTAAGAATAAGCATTTTAATACCATAATTCAAGTACTTTCTTGTATGTATATGCCAAAAATGAGTACTACAACTTCGTCACACCTCAAACAGTCACTTCCTTAGCTTGGTACAAGAGTTCTCTAAAGTTATGACTAGTGCAGTCTATGTGCAAGCAACCCACCAAACAATAGTGCATTATCTAATAAACCTGCAAACCACTCAACTAGCATAACTCTTCCTAATGCTATATAGATTTTAACTGACAAAAAAAATGAATAAATGATCAACAAATCTAAGTGAATAAATGATCCCCTCATCACATGAACAAATAAAATGAGATCTTAAAATAATAACAAGAAGTTCCAAATGACTCTTGGTAAAAATAGAACCTTCCTCTTTCAGGCTTTAGCATTAAAGCTTTCCTAAAATCCTCCTCAAAAAGTCTACTTCTAGCTGAAATTTGGTAGTGATCAAGTGTACTTCTAAAAACTTTTAGAAGAAGAGTGCATAGTTTTGATTCTTGAAACCTGAAAAATCACACTGAAAAAGGTATGTCACAACCCCACTCGCATGTTGTTTGCATTTACAAGGCAATTTAAACAACTCATGATAATAATTATTTATCCCAAATGTCGATCAACTTATAGTGAGATGCATGCGCTTTAATATTTGGTACATGAAAGTAAGTTGAAAATGAATTATTCTACTTTTGAACAGGCACCTCGAGATGAACAATTCCTTGTTTGACTAAAATAATCTCAAGAGTCCAGAGATTTACTCCAGTTCTTTGTTGATTCAAGCCTCCACTTGTTGCACCATAATATCTTACCTGAAGATAATAAGTTAATAATAGAAAGTGAAAAATATGTCTACATAACATTTTTTTTAATCTATTCCTTGATTAGCTAATGCAAGGTGGCAACTTCTTGGAAAACATTTATGGTCACAATGAAAGAGCATGGGCTAACAAAATGCTTAAGTCAAATAGCAAGAACATTAATGATTTTGAGTTACTTTAAAAACAATTCTTCAATTTTATGCAAAGAAAAAGAAGGAATGAATGAATTGGATTAGAACTCCTAAACACATGCCTACCATATTTGGCCTTAATACATTCTATATAGTTAACCCCTTTAACCATTGCCTTTGCTAGTCTTTCTACATGCCCATGCATTATGCAGTACCTGTCAAAGTAATTTCACTTTGTAAATTAAGCTCATAGAAACTTGTTGAGTAATTCAATTGATATTAAAATGAAAATGAGAAATTAAGGAACAACATTATTAGGAATAATACAAAAGAAACGGGACATGCTTATCACAAAAATATAATTGCAATATTATTAGGACCATTAAGGTTGTCATTTACCATTAGATATCCTATAAAACACAAGATGATTGAACTATTGAAGTCAATATTGTAGTCTTTTGTAACTTTATAATTAATCTATAAATCTATTTGCATAAAAAATTCATATATATCACTCATCAAATTCTTGAATTGTTTTTTTAAACGAACATCACACAAAGAATGAATGATTAGTGAAAACAAGAAGGGTTGAAAAGCACATACACAATATAAACTTTGACAACCATTGATGATCGATACTTCAAGATCTCTTTGCTTCTCTTCACTTTCTCACTTGGTAGGAAAAGAAAAATAAACCTGGCACGATTAAACATGGCCATTGGAGATGCCGGATCACCAAACTAACAAACACCTATCCATCGTCACCTTCCGTCGCAAGAGCGTGTGCTGGTCCAACGATAACTTCCACCGGGAGAAGCGTGTGCTGGCCATTGGAGAGCGTGACACCTCAAGCTCGGAGTCCAAAGTTGTCACCCAACTCCAAACCCACATAAAGCTTCTCCTTCGTCGCCATGTTGCCACCTTGGACGTCGGCCTCCACTCTAAAGCCATCCACCACTTCTCCAAAATCCTTGAGAGTCATTGCGATGCCCTTTAGGGCTTCCTCATGGAGTGCTACATGTACAAAGCCTCTGCTCACTGCTATGCCAGTTGAATCATCAACTACAATCGAACCCTCACCCCAAACCCCTCCTCGAAACCATGTGTTGCCTCTTTTTTCAAATCCATTTGATGCTTCCCCGTCTGTGTCCACTACCTCGAACACCTTAAGCTCCTCTACAACACCATCCTTTACGATCGCAAGCTGCTGCACTATTTTGACACTAGATCTGGTTGTTTTGATAGTGGATCTGCCATGAGCAATGAGGGTTTTTACCTTCCTCAAAGAGAATGACTTGATTAAGAAGGGGCATAAGAGTGGGGTACAGAGATTTGAGAGAGAAACAGAAAGAGGGTTCGATGGTGTTCTTAGCTTCGCAGAGAGTGAGAGAGTTTCGAATAGAGACGTCGACGACGTAGGACACAGATTTGACAACAACAACAGATAAAAGGAAAGCGCGAAAGATGATTGTAACAACAAAGACGGAAAGAGAGTGATTAGGGTGCGATAGAGAAACAATGAGAGGACGCCAGAGAAAGAGGGAGTGAAACTGTGAGAGTACACGAGAATTATAATGCAAAACTTGTCCCTTTCAAAGATGGTTTTTTAAAACTGATGTTAAACTCTTGCTTTCAACATCGATTTTTGAAGAAATCGATAGTGAAATGAGGTTTCAACAATGGTTTTGTGATTACTGTCGTTAACAAATTGCAATTAATTATAAAATTGCCATTGCAATTTTTACTATATCAATTTTTGTAAAACCGTCGCTAAACCAATGTTGTTGACAGTCATTTTTGTAGTAGTGGTTCAAAACCATACGCGCATTACTTTCTACGTCCAAGCATAAGCTATTAGGCACAGCTTTTGTTTTTCGCATAAAAAATGCAAGTAATATATACTAAATAAACTAGTTCAGGTTAGATGATTTACTGGTTCACCTAAACATGAATTTATTTGGTCTAATTTATTTAGTGTATGTTTGGATTGCAGTTTGTAAAAGTATCTCAATAGTAACTAAATTTTTAAAATAAATTTTAGTGTCAAACATATTTTTGGGAAGAAATTAAACATAATATTAAATTTACTTTTCTCTCCAAACTAAATTTGGAATTACTTACTCACAAACCAGACATAATCTTGATCAGCGAGTTATACGAGTTGGGATATACACTCTTTGCTTTTTTCATTAAAGAAGATACAAATAAAAAAAAATAAGGAAAAAAAACGTGTACATTTATGTACGGGCAAAATTATTTTAATTAGTTTTAATCTTAATTATTCATTTAAATCATATTGCTGAAAATTATTTTTCTCACATTCACATTTTTATCTCTCACAAGTGTGTGTCAAAGTTATAGTCAAAATTTTGAAGACATTAATTATTTTTTAATTATATTTTTTATTAAAATATTAATATTAAAGTAATATAAATGAGAAATATAAGAATATATTAACAAATCATAAATAATACATAACTTTAATAAAAAAAAACTAAGAAGATTAATTGATTATTTTTCTGACCATATGTTATTCATTTCAAATCAATATTTCTTGATCATATGTTATCATGTTAAATGATAGAAAACGGGAAAAGAGAAAACTACTGTAATGTTTAATATACAAATTTGTTAAATAAAATGTTTGATTGTAAAATGCTTTAAAAGTTGTCCAACATTATGGCAATTCCCTAATCCCTGCGTAACTTTGATCACTCTGGCTGTGAGTCATCCTACCACGAAATCA
This sequence comes from Glycine max, assembly GCF_000004515.6. Taxonomy (NCBI): domain Eukaryota; kingdom Viridiplantae; phylum Streptophyta; class Magnoliopsida; order Fabales; family Fabaceae; genus Glycine; species Glycine max. Next base: position 7,263,179 of record NC_038242.2, on the reverse strand, counting down.
ATGATCTGTTCTGGTGATGTTGCAAACAACCACAACATAAAGGTCCAACAAAGCGCTTAAACAATCTAATTCAACTGGTATTTGCAGAAAGAAACAGAGATATTATTCCCTGTACATTTCCTCCCCCTCCCACCACCTTAATTCTTAACTAACCAGAAAAGTTGCAGGAAATCAGAAAATATGTGATGTCAAAAATGGAAATCAGAACACAGGACACCCTTCAGTAACTACACCTTTCGCTGTTGGACATTTGGCAAGCATACATTGGTCAACAGAATTTCCCCACCAATCAATGCTTTTATCCTCCACGCTAACTGCAAAGTATAGAAGAACCGTCATGAAAGCCAATCCAGCGTCCAAAGCTGCCGCCAGCACATAATTGTACCGCTGCCACCAATCCTTACGATATTTGAACCCAAAGTACTAGATTGTGCCAACAGCAATCCATGCATTGAAGTTCATTGTGCTAGCTGATGGCATGCTCGCAGTTGCTCCAAGAAGTACAGGAAGTTGAATTAATGATATCCAATCCATATAACAAGTGGTCCCAATGCTCCTATTAAGAAGAACCAATTGAGTTTTGGGTAATTCCCAAGAGAACCGAAAATTCTCTATGGGCCAACCAAACCCCAGATCACAGATGCATCAAAGAAAACAGTCACCCGGGCAAGTCCATGGACTGTCTGGGGGCAGTAAATCTTGGTTGCATATATTCTTCACTGAACCCAGCAACCACCATGCCACACCAACGTCCATGGTTCCTGCTATTAGCGTCCCTACAACCTAAAACATAATATTTATCAACTACCCAGTTGTTACTTGCATGTAAGAAGTGGGATTTAATTAAAAATTTCACGTGCCTTATGCTCGTGAAGGTACTTGTTCATGTTGAAGGGACCAGGGTTGAGCGAGAACTCCCAGCTCCCTCCGATCCGAAACTTCGTTCGTGGGAGAACCCTGGCCATGAAGCGGCCGATCGGAAGCGTGGCCACCTGAACCAATATCATCGTCACCAGCAGTGGCTGCTTCCGGTAGCCGAAGAAAGTGTTGAGGAACGAGAGAAGCACCACCGCCACGACACCACCAGTCGAACCTCCTCGATCGGCGAAACGTCGTCGTGGACTTTGGCGCGTTCTATCTCGATGGAGGCCATGCTCATGCTCATGAATTAACGTAGGCGCGCACTCTCACTCACTCACTAAAAGGACTACGGAAGAAATGAGAAAGAAAATTAGTCAGAAACGAAAGATTCTTACACACGCCGCATTTCAACTCATTCACGATTCGATTCGGTTTTGCGATTGTAATGAGAATTTATATATATGACGCGTTATTTAAGGGTGCCACTGTAATGACCTCTTTTTCATTTTCTCTTCGATTTAATTTTTTTTTTTCTTTCATCCCTTCACTTTTCCGTCAAAAACATAGTAGTATTGTATATTAGTGAGAGAGAATAAAAAGGATAATAATTTATTGCAAAGTTTGAAAATCCACCTTCTCGTTAAGTCTTTATTCACTACGAATGAATCTCCTTGAAACGTGTGCCTTATTGAATTACCACGTTCAACTTAGCTAAATTGAAAGTTACTTTTTTGTTTGTTCATTTTTTAATGTTAATTTAGCTCAGTATGATATTTCATTAATTTATTTATGTTTTTATGTAAATTTTGAAGTTTCACTTTTGCCATGGCATATATATATATATATATATATATATATATATGTATAATTCTTTTTTTTTGCTTTTTTTTTAAAGAAGATCGAGTGTGAGCTATAATACACGTTTTCATACACAATTAGAAATCATTTAAAAAAAATTAATACTCAGTATTTAGAATCATGTTAATATTTACTCTTCTTCATTGAATTGTTATACATCCGTATTCAAAGTTAAAGACGGTTGACCAAAAAAAATTATATATAATAGAAATTAAATTGTTTTTATTAAATAAATTATTCTCACTTGTATAAATAGAACGAAATTTTACGGCATTATATCAACCTTTGAATTCTACAATCAGTTAATTGGAATATAGTTTTCCATTACACAATTATTTTACAAACTAGTAAATTAATAATACTATAATAATATTAATATTAACGATGAAAATAGCACACTTGGGCCGGCCTATTAGTGAAAAGATTGGGATAGATGCATTAAGTTCTATTTTTGTTGACATAATTGTACATAAAAAATATTAATGATAAAAATCAATAAAAAGAAAAATATGTAGATAAATAAAGAAAATATTCAACTGACTTTGTTTTCGGAAATATGAAGTTGTTTGAATTTCTCTATTGAGTAATCAGTATAAATATCTTATCCCTGACAAGCATTTTATTCAACTTAGCAACTAAGTTGAATGCATTTAACATTGGCTACGTTAAAATTCTTAAGAATAGGTTCGGCCAAAAGGAGTAATTAATGCAGTAATACCACGATTTTGTTTCCAGAAATGTTGAGTTTTTCGAATACAGCTATATATCTATTCAGTATGAATGTCTAGCTTATTCCTCATAAGTATCTTATTCAATTAGAAACCATGTTGTCTTAATCAAGTTTGGCCATTGAAAATATAAAAATCTATAAAGGTAAAGAGCAAAAGAGATTAAGGAAAATAAAAATTATTTGAGCAAATTAGACTGACTCATCTTTCCTCCCTTAAAATGTATTACTTTGACATCCCCTTAGCCAACAGACCCTTAACTTACCGTGTTAATATTAGTGAAAGGTAAAAAAATATCATTAAAAAAACCCCAAAATTTTAATTTTCAAATAATTAAAAATTTACAGAACACCTCTCCTCTGCACTCACCCCTACCGACTCCGCGTTCAGTGTTAGAAATTCGTAGCTATTAATCTTGTTTCTATAGTTTGAGATCTTGAGCAACTTGAAGAAGAATCAAAGGATTTCTACAAATAGAAAACTTGATGTGAGAAATTCAAATATCAAATTCTTAATCTACTTATCAGAAAAGCATTATTTTTTATCAAGAAACCATATTCATTATAAACTTGACAAAAACTACATGTTAATAAAAAGGGCCAAGACAATGAACCAAGGTAGAGAGAAGAGATCATGGTGATTAAGCATAAAACAATATAAAGAAAAACAGAATCACGACCGAAAATGAAAGAAATTAAAAAAAAAACAGTACAAAAATTCCCAATCGAAAATGAAAGAACATTTTCACAAGCCTGTGAGATCAAGAAACACAAGATTTCCTAGGATAGAGGGAATCACAAGATTTCAAAGGATAGAGGAAAACACAAGAAAGCAAAAATCTGGGAAGACAATATGGATGAAAGGGCTTCTCGCGATCCCAAACGCTCCTGATAAACCCCTCGACAATAGCATCACGACGCGGTCCCAAACGTTCCTTGCGTGGTTTATGAGCCTGTTCTTAGTTTCCACCTCCACCTCCACATACTTTAGTCATAAGGTGTGGTTTTTATAATCCACCTCCAATGCTTTCTCCCAAAACGGAACGCACATGTTTGAAGTGTGGTTTCTTCCACTGCCCAAACACTGATGTTCCATCAAACACGCTAGAATATGTCCTTAAACTCTTTCCCCTTCTGGAGATGGTACTTGTCGAGCTTGATGGAGTCGACGATTTTATGCTAGGGAGAGCAGATCTCAACCTCTTTATGCTCACGAACCTCGCAGAGAATCTGCTCGATGGTGATTTGAATTGGAGCGTGGGTTTTGTCTGTAAACCCCAACGAGATTGGGAAGAAGAGTCTTTTCCAGATTTGTAACGAAAACAATACTGTTACGGTGCAAGGGGTGTCTATGTAATGGATTGTAAGAAGTAGGGGAGGTTGGTGTAGGAATCTAACAAAGAGAAGATTGAGTGTAGTAAGTCTCATATTATTTTGGGCTCACAAAACTTTTCGCAAATATTAGTCTCTAAAGAAATTTTAGTGTTTTTGATTTTATACTTTTCCTCTGTTTGCACTTTTATTCAAAAGAAAAAATCTCATTGGAAAGTCGAGATGGGAGAAATCGATTTCCTGGTGCCTAAAAAATTACTAGTAAATTTTGGGAAACAATCTTTCAAATTTCAAGTGTGGTATTTGGAGAATTAAAAGTAGAAAAAACAGTATTGCTGTTAAAAAATAAAAAATAAAAAGCCTAGGCAAACCGGCCGTATTTATAATTTAACCTCGATATTCTGGGCCGTGTGTCTATATGTCAACCCCTCTCTTTAAAATAAAAGTATGTGTTACATATTACTTTTTGTTTTTTCTCTTTTTTCTTTTCAATCAAAACTCAAAATCAAAACAGAAGGTATCACGAATGATGAAACTATCGTCTCTTGCTTTTGGTCTTGGAGATCCTTGATTTGCTTGCTTCATGAGGCGGTTTCCAGATTATATCCTCAAGATTGCTACAAAAGTTCTTGTAAAACTGCAACATTATGGTGTGTATCTTTTGTCAAAAATTAGGTGTAAGCAATAGCCAGGACAAAACTGAGGTTTCAAAAACTTACCTTGAGGTATTCACCAGTATCTCCAGCTGCTTTCTGAATGTCTACCATATAAAATGTAGGAGCCACTTCAAAAATCTTCGAGCAGGAAAAACAAGAATTATTCATTTAGCCAAAATGTTAAGGGGCTGTTGAAATTCTAGTAGAGGGGTAGAAACTTACTTCCAGGATGACAGAGAAATAGGATGTTTTATTTGCTGAAATACCCTCTACCCTCATCTGAAAATTCATATAAATATCACTTCAGATGACGACCAACTTTGGTAGGTTTCATCTTCATGTAAATAATGACATCAGATGCTAAAGATTTGAAAATTGTGTGAGAATGTAAATGGACAAAATGATGATGCAAAAGACTCCAGACTCCAGAGTAACCAAAGCAGAGGAATCAATCAGCTATTCATTATCAACTAGGCTACCAACCTTGTAGTTGCGAATATGCGTCTTAAATCCCATTGATTGTGCCACAACTTCCATACTTGATAAAACCACTTTTGCTGGCTTTTGAGAGATAAAGCGGGTTTGGTACTTCACAGAGTCCTGCAACGATATTAGACAGACAGATCAGATATCTTACCCCAGAATATGGAAAATATGTAAGAGTTTCAGACCCTTAAATGACAGAAAATAGGAGGTGCGATGATATATTTTACATCACAGGACCCCTGTAATATGGAAAAGATTACATCTATAGTTCTGTAAAGTTCCTTCTGGATAGTACATGGGTTGTTCATGTTATTTGACCATTTAGAGATGTGATTACTAAGCCTCATGGCAAACACAACGTAACAATTAAATACCTGCCCACGATCAAAGATTGTTGCAAGATTTAAGCCTTGAGACAAAATTATCAAGTCAAATGCATTAAGCATTAGAGGACCCATGTCCTCCTTATCACATTGTTGATCAGCCCTTGGTTCCTTCAGCAACAAAATAATCAGTAAGTCAGCAAAACACAAGATAATTACAGTTCGAATGCAATGGGAAAGAACAAGCCAGCCTCTTTAATTGAAGAGAAGAAGCACCAAATGTAAAAAATGGCAGAACAGTGCTATTTGCAATTTGCAATTTGCATCACATTAAGCATCCTTAACAGAAAATCCCACTTTTAATCCTGGATGCTTTCTTCAGTACACTAGAGGTTCAATGATGCCATACCAATAATGGAATGGTTTTCCAGGAATAAGATAATTCAAAATAACTTTTACTAGTATTCTTATTGTTTACGGTTCTTAGGCATGCCTCTTTATTAAACAGAATCGTGGAGAGGTAGACACAGTCAGACAGTACTCATTATATATGATTCTGATGTAGAACAGGAACAAAAAGTGCTTCTCCTGGCAAGTTGCTCTCCTGATAAACAAACCTAGAGTGTTCTTCTCACTCATGTTTCAAATACCCTCCAAATAAAGGAAATATCAAGCTCATACAATCATAAAAAATGTTACAAATGTAATATAACCAAAACTCTAATTAGATAATTCTATTCTAAGCTAGAATGAATAATCCAAAAAAAGAATACAGCCCATAAAAAACAGTGTTGTCCAATCTAAGTCAGATTCATTCTAAAAATATGAAATTGAATAGGTAGACTGGAAAATGAAGTTAGATTAGCTTAAATGGAAAAATAAATAAATAAATAAAATAAATTTCAGACACAGCATACCTCAGCATCGTCAAAAGCAGCATTTACATCATCAAGATTTACATCTTCATACTCAAGAAGACTGACAGGAACATAACTCCTCTGAAACCATTCATCATTTCTTATCTGCTCAATTGTTATACGCTGAAAATGTACATGCACAATAACAAACAACAAGGGAAAGAGACTTATCAGAAAGAATCAGGATTGAGAAGCAAGATTTAAATCCATTAGTAAACTGGTATGTGTACATTACACAAACAAAATTACAAAAACAAGGTCCAATAGAGAAATCCCTGAACTTCAAATATGAATAAAGCATGTTCATCCATACATGCGGTGTCAGTACTAGAAATATTGATCATGAACTATAGGATGAAACACAACTTTAATTCAAGTTTTGAAGGATGAAATAGAGGGAAAAAAATGTGTCGCACACTAGGATAGGTGCAATCCCAATCGTGAACATTTTTTAATAAATAACTCAAGTATTAAGGATCATTCATTGAGTTTAACCTTAAGTTTCATTAAGATTAGTTTTTCCACATCAATAAAAGTGCTATATTATTATATTCAATTTATCTATTAATCTTGGTAGAGATTTAAAATTGTTCACGAGCTCTTCATAAAACCTTAAGCATTTAAGTTGGTATTTGCCACTCCCACTCTTCGTAATTAAATTAAATTTCAGCACAAAGTAAAGTGGGCTATGCATGTCCAACCTAAATGGCTCCTTCTGAAGGGGATATGTTATGGGTACTAAACTGTCCAACCATTTCTGTATGAAATACAAACTTTTACGGTAGGTCATCCATTTTACATATTAAAATTAGTCTAAATAAAGAAGTTAGCGGTGTGTATCAACAACTGCCAGCAAAAGAAACTCAAAATACTTTGTTTTGATATCCAAATGGAGAAAAATAACAGATCATAACATGCCACGACTGAATATTAAGTTCTTTCAGTACAAACAATTTTTTTCTACCAACTCCATTCACTTTTAAAGGGAAAATATCATACAGTTCACAATCATGCTTGAGAACTATATAGCATCACACTCTTAGTTTTTTTAGATGCCTTTGCATCACAACAAATAACGTGTCATCAAAGACTCAACTCATTTTCTACTTCTGCGGCTATAGAAGATTAATTTGAAATTGGCAGTGAAAGGCTGTGTTTCACAACTCTTGTTGTGCAATGCAAATACTTACAGTTTCAGGATTTGGGTCCAAAATTCTATGTATCAACATTTTTGCTCCCACTGGAAACCAAGAAGGGCATGAAAACTCTGCTCTCTCAATCTGAAAGAAAGAAAAAAACATCAGCATCAACGACAACCTAAATTCTATTTTGATGAAAACATTTTAGACTGGCAACCATTAGATAATGCAATATTTCTTGAGCCTTTGAACACAGAATTGAAGAGTGTTAATCAGAAGAACTCGTAGCTTGTCAGAATCACAGCCAGCACCTATTAAGAGATGCAAGAGACTAACGGTGAAAAATCTCATTTCCAATTCTCACTCAGAATTCAGGGTCAATTTGCTGCTTTTGTTACTCTTTCACCACATAAAGCTAATAGATAAATTGACCCCATAATAGCAAGTTGTTTACTACTTATTAGTTATTATCATGTTAAATGGCTCATAAATAATAATTGATGTATTTCAACATATGCAAGATAAATATTTTGATTTGCATTACAATATATTCTACAGTAAACTATATGTTTGACATGTTTAAATTCATGCCTTACTATATAAGGTGGTTAGATCAAGCTCATCAAAAGGAAGATATCCAGCCAGTAGGACAAAGAGGATAACCCCACAGGACCAAACATCTGCCACAGCACCGTTGTAACCCTTATGACTGAGTACCTAAGCTCATCAAAAGTAAAATGCAGAATGCAGATGTCAGTATAAGAATAGTTAGTATTTTACATTTGACATAAACGGAATTACCGAAATTTTAACTAAACAACAAGCCAGGCTTGTAATTTACCTCAGGAGCCACATAGTTCGGAGTCCCACAAGTTGTCCGAAGGATACTCACCCCCTATCAGAATATTCAAAAGTTTGAAGCAGTTTGGTATTATTATATCTTACATGAGTCGAAGTCATATATAAAAGCTAATTTGGTGACAAGCTCACCTGCTCAGGAAATGCACTCAAACCAAAATCGGAAATCTTTATATTTCCTAGTGAATTGAGTAAAAGATTTTCAGGCTGCACAAGGCAAAAAGAAAATTAGAAGAAATCACAATAAGGACAACAGCCAACTTCTCAGATCTCACTCAATGCAAACCTTTAAATCTCTGTGATAAACTCCCTTACTGTGGCAATAATCTACACCGTCAATAAGCTGTTGGAAATATCTTCTAGAATCAGCTTCACTAAGGCGGCCATGGTGTATCTGCACAATCATATTATTCACCATCAAACATTTCCAATATCTTGCATGGTGATTAATAAAAGTCACAGCAAAAGCTACAAAAAAAGGTTCCATCTTGAGCCACTCACAATTTTATCAAACAATTCACCACCCGTGATGAACTCCAATATAATATAAATCTTAGTACGGCTTGCAAGAACCTGAAGAAAAAAGCGTTTTACAATAGAAAGAAGTGCTTGTGAGTGGCAATAGCTAACAAGAGAAACATTAATAATGACTTATCAGAGCAAATATTGAGTCGGCATGGCTCTTCTTTTAAAACCTTTTTCATTTAATCAAGGAAGATTCTCAAAAATCAAAATATGATTTCCAGAACTGTCCCTCACTCCAAAAGTCCAAAGAATCAAAATAAAAAAGAAACTCTCTAATTCTGGTTTTGCTTGTACTTCCCGAAAACACTTCTAAACTCCTACTTAACATAACAGCGCATTCCATACTTGACTGGAAATCACGTTTCGAAATTGGATGACAACTTAGAAAAGAAGCCAAACAGGCCCTCAATTACGAAAATGGAAAGCAATTATCACATGCCTCGTGCAGGCGAACAACATAAGGGTGCCTAACTAGCTTCATGATCGAAATCTCCCTCTTGATCTGCATAATAGAAAAAGTTAATTAGAAACGCACCATTCGCGAAACTTGTTACAGTGAAAGAAAATTGAGTTTATTAGGAAAGTTAATTAAGAGTGCTTGCTACCTGGTCGACCATCTTGTGCTTGATGATGGTGCTTCTATCGAGCACCTTCATGGCCACGCTCTCGCCAGTTTCTGTGTTCTGAGCGAATTTCACCTTGGCAAAGGTTCCCTCCCCAATCGTTCTCCCAATCTCGTACTTCCCCACTTTCCTCACCACCATCGTTTCTCTTTTCCTCTCACAGCACCAATCTCAGTTTCTGCATTGCACACACTCTTCCAACCCCAAAAGCATGTCACGATTCAAAACATCACACACAAGCGATGCACTTTTTCCGGGTTTTAATTTTAATTGATTAGTTTATAATGAAGTTCCTTCTAGGCAGGGAAATAGAAAAAGGAAAACGGAAGAGAACAACAACAACATCATCATTCTTTGAAATTAACAGAAAAGAAACAAAAAGAAAGTTTGACAGCAAGGAAGGGAGGGAGGTTGATTGGTTGGTCAGAAAAGGCCAGAAAGAATAAAAAGGGAAGTGGATTGGGTAATTAAGTGAGTGAGTGAGTAAAGAAAGAAAGAAAGGGAAAAAGGTTTGGTGGAGTTGTGTGTGGTGCGGTGAGGGAAAATGAATGAATTGACGAATGTAGGTTGATGAGGGAACAGTTTCCGCTGACACGGATGTAGGTGATTGGCCCCCCACCTCGTTTGTTAGCAGCATTAAACCTAGTTTTTCGGCTTCGTTCCCACAATTTTATTCTTTCTTGCAAGTGGCGTCACACGCACTCAAGTAGGAATTGCAACTTGGAGTGAGTTGTTTTGGAGGTCAACCAAGTCCTAAATTTGAGAAAATCATGTACTACTGCTGCATAAATTCAATCATCTTAATTATATTTGGCAAAGAATTCAATTACTAACATTTGAGAGTTACTGCTCCTACTTATTATTCATTATCTTGAATTCTATCCCTCTTCAAATAAATATATTCCAAAATCAAAATATAAGAGGAGTAAGACTTAAATGTTTTTTTATTCTTTAAATTTGGATAATTATTTTTTTTACTCTCTTAATTTTTTGAAAAATTATTTTTTTGTCCATCTTTGTTTATTGTGTTCATGCTTTCACAATTTGTGACAAATTTTAACGGTCAATTTTTTTTTTTAAAATGAGTTTCTAGTAATTTTAATTTGTCAAAATATTTTACTTGTATTGTTCAATAGCTGTTTTTGACATACTCTAGCAATTTTAAAGAAAAATGAAAAACATGGATATAGAATTATAATAATTTTTTTACTTTTTTTTATAGTTTTAAACTGTCATAAATTATTTTTAAAAAAATAAATTAAAAAACATTTCTTAAGATGAAAAAACAACACAAATTATGATATTATTGGTGGAAAGAAAGATAATGACTAAGGCTATGTTTGGAACTAAGAAACTTATAAGCTCCTTTGACTAGCTTATAAGTTTGTTTGATACACAAATTTATTTTAATAATGTATTTTTTATAAGTTATTTCAAGTAACTTACTTTAATAAGCTATTTATAGTTACTCGAAATAGTTTATGAAAAATAAGTTTTTAACTTTTTTTTTCAATTTTATCCTTATTTATTTTAATTGAAATTTCATTTTACTCTTTTATTTAGTTTAAAAATTATCTTATCTTTTTTTGTTCATTATTTGGAAAAACTCTTTTATCTAATTTTATGTTTTTATAGGCATACAATACAAACTACAATCAACTCCAACTTCTTTTTATAATCTTAACTTTTCTAACACTGCATGCTCCTTAATGTTAGAAATTCTTTAAACAATATCAACTGTACAATTATTTATTGAATTATTATATGTTTTTTCTTAAAATTTTATGATCTAATTTATTTTCTTGCATAATTTTTATTTTATCAATTCAATTCATAAAAGTGAAAATTCTCCTTTGTAAATATCCAATTTTATTAGGAAATAATTTGAAAAAAAATCTTTAAAGATGAAAAAAATAAAAAATCAGATTATTTTTTTTACAATGATACACTGAGATTTAAACTTAGAACTCCATGTATACTACTTTAAATCTTCACCACTAGGTCGACTCTAGTGGTTAAATAAAAAAAATCTTATTAGTTTTTTTATGTCAAACTATTTACTTTGATCTTATAGTTAACATATTTGTTACCGAACCAAAGTTGATAAAAAATATATATACTCACTCCATTGTATAGCAACAAAACCTCTAAAAAAAAAGTAAATCATACCAATTATCTAAAACATGTGATTTGTATCATGTTTTATAATAATAGATATGAGATATACATACATTCAAGTTTTTCATGTACAAATAAAAAAATGTTTAAGAAAAGTCATCTATAAATTTTTTTTAAGCATAACATTTTACGTGAGTTAATTTATGAATTAGTCTTATCATATAATTTCAATTAAATCAAATAATTTATAAGTTGTTAGTTTTTTAGCTCCTAATTCATACTTCCTGTGTTCATGTTTATAAGACCTATGTTTGAAATGATTTTTTTTAATAAGACTTAATTTATAATGTTTTTTATATTAATTTTTTAAAATTATAAATAATCATCATTAATAAAAAGAGATGATATATTGACAAATAATTAGAAAAAAATATTAATAACAAAGATGATTTTGTAAGAGCTTATAAATTTAAGAAAAATTATAACTATCAACAAAAATAATTTGTTTTAAATTTTAATGAATTAAGTAACTCGATTTTATAAAAAGAAGAAAAATAATAACTTATAAACTTTCAAATAACTTATGAAATGTAATTAAGGTAGCTTTTCCTTATATATAAGAATAGAGAAATAATAAATTATAATCTTTCAATTAACTTTTCAATGATAATTAATAATTTTTGTTAATATATTTAAGTGTGTTAATATCAAAGATAATTAGTCATTCTTCTTTTTGAATGTGGCACAACAAATTCGTTCCCAATATTAATTTGGTTTCCAATTTGTGTTGACTAGTGAGTGAGAGGGTAGCAATTGAGTGATCAGTCATGGCGAAAGCCGTAGTCGGAGAAGAAACGCGACTCAAATTGGCGGAGGATCGTCTCAGCCAATCCGCAGTTCCATCCGAGGCACTCACTCATTCCATTGTCATCTCTCTCTCTCAAATAACTGATTAACTAACACTCCCAATTCCATTCCACTTGCAGGTGGGTCTTTTAATCGGAAAGTTCAGCTCCGCTTTGGGCCGGGCCTTCCTCTTCGATCTCATTCCCACCCCACACAACGACTCCGGCGAGCCCGCCTGCTCCCTCACCGAGCCCGACAAGAAGAAGGGCCCCAAATCTAAATCCAAATCCGAGCTCGCTGATTCCTCTTCCCTTTTCATCGACAAGGACTGGGTCGCCGAACATGTCCGCCAGGTTTCTAGAATGCTCGTCGGCGGCATCAAGGTCGTTGGCCTATACGTTTGGGTTAGCGACGCCGCGTTCAAGAATTCAACCATAATGCTTTGCCAGGTGTGTCAACAATTGCTTACTACTCACTTCCTCATATTCAACTTCGTGATTAACTATGTTTGTGTTGTGTTGTGTTGCAGACCGTGAAGGGTGTTGCTGACGCAGCGCCGGGTTTGGACGGTAACTGGGATGAGAGACTGCTTCTTCACATTTCTTATAGCCCGAGGAGGTAACCCTATTAATTTTTTGATTTTGGCTTATGTTCACACAAAACTAACTAAGTATAGCTGTGTAAAATTAGCCATTGAAATAGTTGTGTAAAATGTAAAATGACATAAAAACAATAAAATAATGATTTATTTAAAAAGGGTAATTAGGAAATTTGATAAATATATTAATGATAAAAATGGAAAAAAAATATAAAAGACTAAAAGCCTAGCATTTTAAAGAAAACACTATTTCAAGTAGCATCAAAAAATGCTAAAAGTTACTAAAAAAATGTTTGTTTACCGCTGAAATGCCTTGGGAACATGGCTTTTGTGTTTTTTTATGGACTAAATAATGCATGCATTTGGCAGTGTAAATCCAATCATAAATCGAATGCATTGAAATTAACTCTATTTTTATGTAATGTGATACTCATGATATTGCTATTAGTGTAGGTGGAATTGTAGAAACTGCTCACTGTCTTCGAATATTACATCAAGTAGTTTGCGGCCTTGTGATTTTAAGATGGGGAAGGTCTTAACTTCCCTTCAAACGTTCAAGTGCATGCACAACTTTAACCTGAGGTAACATTCTCCCTAATTTGTCATATTAGTTGATGAATGAAAGACTGAAGCTGTTGGTAATTTTCGTTTTGGATACGGTGTTATGTCTTGCAAGGTTGCCCATATTACGCGACAGTGCCTCAAAGTTCCAGACGTTGAGTGATGTTCTTCGTCATGCAATATCTATTCATGCCAAAGAGCTTGCAGGTGCAAAGGCCTTGATTGATGGTAAATTGGTAATTGCTCTACTCCCTGCTTTTTATTTTTGGCTTTTTACTTCCTAGTTTCTAGTTGCTGTTTTATCTTTTAGTAAACTTTAGTCAGAAGGAAGAAGCAATTTGGTTCCCCCAATTATAGAAAAATTCAGTTTTTTTAAGTAGCTGAATTGTTAATTCCCTGGTTGTACTGTGTTTACTTCCGACGATATTGTTTTCATTGTGATACAGTGGTTTTCTGCCCAGAATATTACATTGCCCAAGATAGTTTTGTCATCAGAGTTTGCTTGAATTGGACATTGAATTAGTGTAACATTTTGGACATTGGTCTCTTAAAAATTCCTTGATGAATACTGAAACTTGGAATTTCTGTCTATTAGAGAATACCTTGTAGCCTATTGATTACCCTAGTTTTCAAGTGCAGGCAACTGGATATGATCTATAAAACATATTTAATATGAATTTCATGTTGCTTACTGCTTAAGTGTGTAGTTCTATGCTGTTTGGTAATTGTGTAGAGATGTACAAAAGTGTCATATTATCTAAAAATGGTCACATTACCAAATTTATGCCCACTTAACATGCTATCTAGAGCATACATTTGTGTTAAGCTGCACCTTAAAGTTGTAGTACTTTACACAGGCTTGTGCTTTAGGTAAGAGCATCTAATTTCCCCTGATATAGTATAATATTAAGAGTCACTCCTTTTATCCATGGTTTGGGTTTATTTCTACCTAAACTATTTTTTTATTACAATTTGTAAGATATTCCTTCGTGTAATCATTATTTTGTAAGAAAATTTATTTCTTTATAAATTTAGGTTGTTGAGAGTGAGTCATATTCATCAGATGGTGTGCATGAAGTTGAATTGCTTCTTTCATTTCTGAACGATAGTTCTATTGAAGGTATGTTTGCCTACAGCCTTATTTTGTATAAATATTCTGGTTATTATTGCTATTATTAATTTTCCTTTTGTTTTAAAACTTCATTTTCCAACACCAACAGATTTTTTTTTTTTTTTGAAAAGCATGCAGCCAAGGAGATGTTGTTGGTATTCTTTCATTTAGTGGCTTGATATGTTCGTTTGCATATCTAAATTCAAAAGAGCCAATTTCCCAAGCCATCACTGATATAAAGGTGAGTAATAACTATCTATATTTATGCTATTCATGATTTTACAATGAAACTTTCGTCCTTTTATTCAAGGGCTGTCTTAAGAGTTAAGAGTGACATTTGTTTGGAAATATCTGTTCTGAAATATGATTATTTGATGATGCCCCTACTTATGAGTTTATTATAGAACCAAATGATAACTTCACTGACAATCCCCTCTTCCTGATTTTGTCTTATATTGTTGTGGATCACAATTCTGTGTGTAGGGAGATATAATTACGAGTCTGCAAAGTAGATTGGATATAATCTGTGATGAGGTAGATGCTGACTCTGGTAACAATCATGATGTTGGAAGCCAAGTAAGCGATGAATTATCAGCTGAAACGCCTGTTCCCCAACTAGTGTTGCACTTATTGAGGTTGGTAACTTGTAATAATGGTATATTACTCATTGATATACTTCACTTTCGCTTATGCTTGTTCTTAATGTAAGGCCATCGAAATGAAACTAGGTTATTGCATTTTATATACATATTACCTGAATTCTTACTCATTGGAATTCTCTCTTTAAGTTTGTGCAATGAAGCTGTGGGATCTATCACCTACCGTTGGGTTGTTTCAAACAACTGCAGCTAAAGTGGTGATCCCATGCATGAAGCTTCCGCCTTTGGGGAGGGTAGATATATGCAGCTTTAGTTCCTGCAGTTCACAGGGAGATCTGATTAACAATTTAGGCAGGTTGTTATTTTACAATGATTTCCTTGGTTTTTGTCATTTTTGTAACCCTGATGTCAAGGTTCAGTTGATTTCATTGCTAGTTTGTAATGTTACAGTATGCGGCCTATTGTTTTCTTTTCTTTTTTGGTTACAAAGAGGTCCACGGCCTAGTGTGGAGAGAGAGAGAGGGTAGATTGAGCAATGGCAAAGTGGTCTAGCTGGGATTTGAACCTGGGACCAAGCACTCTCCCAAGGGACTTAATGCCACATTGCCACTCAAATGGATCATCGATTAGCATTTCCTGTAAAATGATTGTTAAAGGTTACATAGATATACCTCATATACATACATGCATAGAGAGTGAATCCATCTCCTAATGTGTGTATAATCTGAAACTGGCATTCTAGAGTTATGCCTCCATAAAAATCTAAAAGTGACAATCATGTCAAATTGTCAATACATAAATTATATAAGTTATATTGATACATTTTGTTATTTTGGCTTCCCATGCTTTGGTTTGTTTGATTAATTAAATCTATCATTTGTTTTTTGACAGAAAAGGATGCAGTCTTCCATTTCCTAGAAGAGTCTTTGCACCATGGTTAGCAGTGGTGTATGTGTGTGATTATTTGCAGCCTTTTGAAACTGTTGAGGTTTGTTCCATAGGGAAATAGTAGATATTGTTTCTTGCCGTGGCTAAATTTATTTCCATGCCTGATTTGGTTTGAAGACCAACTGCTACTGTGTTGGGTCATTTTGCATTACCTGTATTGTTGCTGAAAATAGGTTCTTTGTTGAAGAGTTTTGAACTGATACTTCCACATATACATAAAGGGACATTCTCGTCCTGACGAGATCAATAGTTTATTGATTTTGGAATGTCCAAAATAATATTATCCAGAGCCTTTGAACAACTACCTAATCAATTCTGGAATTACCTGGTGATTTGCAAACAAAGCATGCATGCATTTAAGTATGCACATTAATAGAGGGGCATGAATTACATAACATGATTTTTATTCTCAAATGTCAACTTAATTGCAGAAGCGGCTCCCCGGCCTCTGTTAAAAGCAAAGTAATATGATGATGATGTTGTTGGACACTCGTGAAAACCAAAAGCAATGAGGAATAGGGCAGCACACTTATGATAGTGTCATTGTTTACCATGGCCAATTTATCTATATTAACAGTTGTTTTCATGTTCTAGAACCGCTTTCTTGTTGTAGCCTCTACTAGCTTGTCACTGTTACAATGAACTTGTACTTTTATTTTTATTTCTTAGTACTTACTATTTTTAAAAAGGTTAAATTACTCATTTGGTCTCTATAATTTCATGATTCTTATTTTTTTAGTTTTTATAGTTTGAAAGTGGTTTTTTTAGTCCTATAGTTTATATTTAAATTCTTTTTTAATTCTTGTAGTTTTGAAAATGATCTTTTTAGTCCCTATAGTTTCATGATTCTTATTTATTTTCAAATTATTGAGACTAGAATTAAAATGTAAATTATAGGGACTAAAAAGAACACTTTTAAACTACAGGGACTAAAAGAGAATTAAAATGTGAACTATAGGGACTAAAAAGGTAAGAATTATGAAACTATAAGGACCAAATAAGTAATTTAACCTTTTAAAAAAACTATTATTCCTCTGACTTGTGATTTTAATTTCTTAGGTTTTAAAAGATCATTGCATGGAGTTATTGTCCATGAAAGCTCCAACTGATGTCTCTAAAATTTTGGAGCCAGAGAAAGAAGAGTTATCTTTCAAAACTAAATCTTTCTGGGATGTGGCAGTGCCCTCCTATTCAGAAATTCACCTCATGGAAGACAAGAGCAAACGTGATGGCGGAAGCGAGAGTTCAAGTAGTAAAACTGTGAAGCCAGGTCACATTAATGTTGTCGCTGCCGGTCTCATTCTTCTATTGTCTGTGTTAGTTGGTTTTCTGCTATTCGCCCTCAAGGGTTGAGGGTTTTGTACTGGGAATTTCTCACCTCCAGGGACACACATTCGCTTAGTTTACAACATTTTATACTTCAAAATGATACAAGGGCAGATATGAAAAAGAAAAAAAAAAAAAAGAACAGCAATATCATTAGCCTTTGATGCTCTTCATCTGGAATCAACTAAAAGATATAGTATCCGTTTCAAAGGTTTTTTTAGAAGAATCCGTTTTAAAGTTAGAAAAAAACAAATTTTACACTTTCTAATAATGTTAAATTAATTTGGTTATACATTTTAATTAATATTAAATGTTTTTAGTTTTTTAAAATATGGCAATTTTTGTTTTTAGTCTTACAATATATAGAGACCTTGAATTTTATTATACATATTAAAAACAAACTTTTATGTGTAGAGGGATTAAAATTGAATTTTTATTTATTTAGAGAGACTAAAATTGAACTTTTATACATTTAGAGGGTATAAAAATATTGCAATTTACCTTTCTTTTTTCAAAGAAGAGGAAATCAATCAGTTACAACTTGCCTCCAACATTCAAAATATCTACAAGGGAAAGTGAAGAAAAGTTTATTTTGAGATTAGAAAAAGACTTCAGATTCTTTTTGCCATGGAGGAAAGATAGTTGCACTGGTTTAGAGTTTCGATTGAGAATGAGTTAACTGAGTTAGAGGATATACATGGATTAAGGTATGAAGTAAGAGCTTATTGCGAAGAATTACTATAGCTAGTAGCCAATCAAGCCAACTCTAAATGATAGAAAAATTATTAGTGACATACCTAGTGATTGAAGGTCCAAAATTGCAATGAGAGATGCCGCCATGTGGTTGAATGCTCCTGATGGTAAGTTCTCTATAAAGCTTTCTTGGGATGATATTTGAATTTGATCTACCAATCCTCTTGTAAATTGGTATGAAACAGTATAGTACAAGTCTATTCCCTGACATTTTTTTTAGCCATTAGGAGAAGATTATCTACTCTGGATTGTTTATACAATCATGACAACATTCAGACAATAAGGTGTGCGTTGTATGATGAAGTAGAGGAGAACTAGACACCGTCATGATTAGATATGACAAACCATCTATCTTTCTATTACCATCGTTTATTTAATTATTTTTTTATTTTTTTTCTCCTGCAGATGTTTATAGAGAATTTATTTAATACCTATATCACAAGTCAATAACTGTGAATAAAACATAACATAACGTCCACAGCTCACACATAAAATTGATGTCCATTTAATCAATGCTAAAACCAAGTAATCGTTGTTGGTATCCATCTTTTCATCCTAAAATTTTTGTATCGACTTGTGATTTTAGCATCGAGAAAACCTATAAATGTAATTAGGAATCATAAAAATGAAGAAAATTCCACCAAGACAGCAAGGAACTATCAGTTTGCCTGCCCATTCTCTGGATGTTTCTGGTCAGCAACGTCACTAGGAAGGTCAAGGCCGGCCATATGGAATTTTGCCAGTATAGTTGGTAGAGGACTCATCTGAACCAATCACACTGCAAAAATAATAAATGATA
Source organism: Glycine max (assembly GCF_000004515.6). Taxonomy (NCBI): domain Eukaryota; kingdom Viridiplantae; phylum Streptophyta; class Magnoliopsida; order Fabales; family Fabaceae; genus Glycine; species Glycine max. The sequence continues at coordinate 7,244,215 of NC_038242.2, read as the reverse complement.
TTCATAGGTGAATTTTCTGTAGATATGTAAGTGTAAGTTTTTTTGCAAATAAAATGCTCACCCTCTGTCAATGATAACCATTGAACGTAGCTCACAGTTAGCAAAGCTGTATAAACAAAGAAACCAAAATGAACTAATTAGTACTTTTGAAAGTTGGATACCAGTAAGGCTTGCAAAGAACTATTTGCTAAAAAGTTATATATCCTCTTAAAATTGGTTGTTTATACAAATTTTAGTATAAACTGTTTTTCACCTTCAATTTTAAGGGGAACACCAAATAAATCCTAAAGGTTAAAACATTTAGGTTAGGTTGAATAGGAATATACCTCAAGTGAATTCCTCTTCTCTTCCACTTTTTATTTTTGATGTAATTTTTTTAGAAGGAAAGTGAGATTATTACCAAATAAACTCCATAATTCAGAGAATTAAACTTCAAAAATAAATGCAGAATAAAAAACGCAAATGTGGAGGACCTGAAATATAGTAGAAGAAATCATGATCTTTTTCTTTTTATGTGGAATTTTTTAATTTTAATGTAGTGTCAACAAAGAAAAAGTTTTACACTAATATCAACCAATAATGAGTTGTCATCTCATTTAATGAATTTGACATCTCATACATTGTCTAACCAATTTTAAACTTTTGAAAACCGCGATTGCATCAAAATTGAACCCCTATAGTTCCTATTTTAAAGGATCCAAATTGGTCCTTCAGTGATCATCAGACAATTGAAAAAAAAAAAACATTATTGTTTGTTCTTTCTTCCATGTATCTCAAAAAACCTGAATGGTGTTGTTTATATAAAAGACATGGCAATACTTCCAGATGAATACTTACTGTGTGCAGATTTCATTCTTCACGTTTGGATGACAATCATTTCCAAAAGCACTTAAGGAATGAAACAGAAAACCACTGTGGGTAACGACAGCTATCTCCTTTTCTTTCCGTGTCCACAACCTGGATCAATAAGGAAAGGTTATGAACCCATATCTTCCTTGTGATGTAAATCTCAATATATAAACCTCTTAAAATCTAAAGCCATAAATCATTACGAAATAATGCATGAATGTGCTTCAGATGCCATGCAACAAAAGCACACTAGGAAAACAAAACTCAAATTGGGCAACCACATGCATTGTCTGAATGAATGTCTTGACATTATCATGGTAAAGTGCAAAATGGCCAAAATGTCAACATAATTCAGCCAATAAAAAAAATAGCTTAAACCTCAATTCTTGATAATATGAACATTTAAATTCAGTATAAACAAGCTTCTTTGTCTCTGCCTCTCCCTACTTTTCTTCAATAAGATTCTTATTGTTGAATTATTCTTGAAAATCAATACTCTGTTGATATAAAACACAAATTATTTAATCACACTCACCATTCCAAAAATTTCAGTCCCCTGGCAGCAACTTCTTCATTCTTCTCTCTAATGTCAGGTTTCCACAAAATGTCGTCATCGTTTTCTATCTAAACACAATTTACACACGCATGAATCCCATTGAATCAAACTTGATGTATGGTAACGCTAGCCCATACATGAGCTAGTCAAAAGAGATCACTTACCAATGAAAAATCAATAGCTGGAAACATATGTCGGTAGTCAGTGATGTTTCTTCTCTTATCACAAGGATACACCCCCTGAATTACCCGCAATAAAAAATTTACCAAAAATGTCAAGCGGCATAAAAAACAGCAAGAAAGGGGGTAAAAAAAATACTGTGTTCAAACATGAAACTTTCTTATCATAACCTAATGTAATCTAGTCATTGGCTAGTAGCTACAAGACCACACGCCATGTAAAAGCTGAAAACCAGCAACCTCTGCACCAATTATTCAGCGAGGAAAAAAATGAATAAATCAATTAGAAGGAGCCAACAGCCAACACACATCTCATGTCCTCATCCTATAATGAATCAACAAACTTCAGACTATTTAACAAGACTCGGAAGACTTAGTCAAAGACTAAACAAAGGGAATTTGAAGCAAATTGAATCGCAGAACAAGAATAAATGGGCCAAAATTGGGACTGGCAAGTATGACCATACAAAGGCTCCTCAAGAATATCATATGGTTTGTATTTGATTCAATAAAGAAAACAAACAGAAAATGGGCAACATGACCTGACATCCGTTCCCTGTATAAGCAGAAGCAAGCTTCCAAATGCAACGTAAACTGCCAGCATGTAATTTCAGTAGTAATTCGCGTATATTTCCTAACAGAATGCTAGAAAGAAAGCAAAGGAATGATTGCCATTACATCAATCACTCCTTTGACTGGTACTGTCAAACTCCAAACAGAAAAGTAATTAATTGATTCAATCGTCCAAACTTCAAAGCTATAAAACTTCATCACCATTGCATTGCATACCAAATGTTCTCGGCAAAGCTCTACTGCTATAAATGGTGGGACATTTAGACTGGAAATTGCAGGGCGACGACTATCTCCCACATTGTCATTCATTAGGGGAGGTACATTAATCCCATCAGTATATGCTTCCCCACCAAATACTCCAACTGCTGTTTGCATAGTCCTGAAATGCAATAATTAGTAATTTGAACATATCATAACCACCTATCCCTGAAACTAAACAAAGAATCTTGTTTGTTTAATAATACGTTATTTAGTGCAAATAACAGTTCAACTCCACAAAAATACATTTAAATAATTTCTATTGGAAAATAAAAGGACAAACTCCAAATCGAGATCAATATTTATCACAAATAACCCACATATTAAATATAAAACTAGAAAAACCTGCTCACAAATGTTTCCAGTATTTCTGGCTTTTTCAGAATAAAAAAGAAATTAGAAACCATTTATTGAAAAGCAGCCCTCATATTTGAAACTAAAATAATATTTGAAAGGCATTAAAATAATGAGATGTTAGACATCTAACAAACTGATAGATATACACATATATATACATAAAATAGATTAACGGACACTATATAATTCGAAAGGTAATGTGGACATGGGACATTCTCTGAATACATTTATGCTTTGTAGGATTTTGGTCGACTCATAAAATATGTTTGGGTAGAAACTTGACAGTTGCATCATCCTTGGACAATCAATAAAACATTGTAGTTTCAAAAAAGCATAAGCATCTGCATCTTCTAGTTTTATATATATGGTTATCCGAGTCTAAATCTTAGTAACTTGAAGTAACTAGAGATATAGACTAATTTTTAAAGGAGTTCTCATGCACGCTCACATCATCATGTCTTTTCTACTCACATCATCTATAAGTATTTCTATCAACCTATGCGGTAATATTTCAAATTTCAATAAATCTGTAAGGCCTTGGTCAGAAACAATCTTAACAGAAAACAGTAAAAGGAGTAACAAATCTTGACAAAATGATACTAGTAAAAGTCTTAGGGAGAATTCTAAATTAGTAGATTACAATGAAGTTATACCTTAACAAGGGGGAAACAATAACTAGTTCAATTTTTTTGGAAAGACCACTGGCCTTAACATGCTCTCTCAGATTATCAACCTGTCATAGAGCCACAAATATTCCACCATGAAGTTAAAAAAAAATATATTGCTGAGGAAGAAAGAGGGAAAAAACTAACTAGAATGTGATGATAACTAACACATGTTTCTCTGATGAGAAACAAATTATAACAATGCTAAAGCATATAAGTCAACACCAATATCAATCTCTACAGAAAATCTGAAACTTTCTTCTTCTTTGTAAACACCTCAAGATTCCGCATAACCCAATATCTGTCCTAATTAAATGACATAGATCATTTTGATTAGCAAATACCTGATTCCAGCCGAGAGGGGTCAGGTTTGCATCAAAAAGATCATAAGACTTGTATGCTTCAAAGTTCTTCTCACCTTCTACATTGTGAAATCCTTGGGCATGTCTTACCTGTATATAAGACAGGATAACCTTAATACAGATGAACGTAAATAAATTATATTCTCAGAGCCAGAACACAACACACCAGCAAGAAACCCGTGTTTATCTAATGATCTATTTCACGCTTAACATAGTCCTTCCTTCCTTATAAGACCCTATCAACTAATTCACGCCTCTTAAGAAAAATTGTTAATTTAGTTAATTACATTAAATATGCCAATTATTTATACTATCATTTCAAAATTACCATTTTCTTATCTCTCTATCTACTTAATTGTTTCTGATTAATGTAAGAGGAGAGAATAATTAAGTAAGGATACCTAGGAAAAAAATATAATTTATGCATCTAGAAATTAAAAAAGGGTCTTATAATAAGAGACAAATAAATTTCTAAAAAAAGTCCTATAATTAGTTACAGGGAGTATATAGTTAATGAAATTTGGTTTACATGAACTAAATTTCAAACACTTCCTACTTTTCTTGTTCTTGAACGTCACAATATATTTTAAAATTTTATCTTATAATTACAATCAGAAAGAAAACAGTAGGTAATATTAGTCACCGTAACATATCTCCACTTAAACTTTGGGATTTCATTTCACACGCAATGAAAATAAATTTATTACATGAGAAAAATATAACTTTCACGCGGTAAGGAGACTAACAAAAATCTGCTTGAAGTATAAAGTTGCCACAAACCAGGTGAAGAGTCTTGCAACGGTGCAATGGGTGAGGACTTTGACCTGCAGCAGTATCCATGTCTGCGTGACATTAAAGAAAAACCAATGAGAAAATGTAACTAATTAAGTTATCAGTTATCAGTTATCACTGAACCGGTCCTGTCTTTTGGTGCTGCGGAAAATCAAGAAAGACTAATTACAGAAACAAATAATATCAGTTTATCAGCTTAAAAGGAAAGAATTGCAAAGCTTCCAATCCTGAACAAGACAAGAATAGCTTCATAAACAGACAAGTTTGCTTATAAGTATTTGTACCTAAAAAGATTGCATAAAGTCACAGAAAGGTTCTACATTCTCAAAGATTATGCTCCAAGCTTCATGGAACATACCATAATCTCTCCCAAAGACAAGTACAAAATTTAATTTATTATTATTGGTCATAAAAAAAAAAAAAAGAGAAACACAAATAAAATTTGAAGAATATTTGAATGTTCGTCGATCGTTACTCAAGAACGTAGAAACTGATACGTTAATTCTAAGTAATCAGAAACGAAAAGCTGTTCAGTAAATTGAATACTCGAAAATTCAGAAGTGAAAGGCATGAAAAAATAGAATAGCGGAAAGAGAGGAGTACCCGCGCGAGAAGAGAAGCAAACAGAGCGAGGAGAACGTGGAGATGCGCAACGATGTTCTGAATCGGAAATGAGAGCGGGGACAAAAGTGGAATTTAATAAAAAGGGTCACGAGTAATAAGCATGGCGTTGGCGTAATAAGAGAAAGAAATAAATAAATATATTGTGGCAGTGAGAAGAGTTGCGACGAGCTTAAAGAAAAACGATTTTAATAATTATTCTAACGCTCCCTACGACGCTACCTATGGGCTATGCGGTGCCGGATGACATCACTCCTCACACACATTTTTTAGTTTTTACCTTTTGTTTCCCACCTTTTCAGCAAAGACAAAGAATGAAAAACATGATTAGACCAACAATTATCTTAATTAATGGCCGGCTTTTAATTGTAATATTAATTTATAATTTTTGAACACGTGAATTTTGGAAGAAACATTGTTTTTGGTCTGTGAGATATATTATAACTAAAGTTGACTTGATAGTAAAAAAATAAAAAATAAAAAAAAGAAGTCATGATTTTAAATTTTTCAAAAAAAAAATAATGGATGGATTAAAAAAACACATACCGTTAAAAAAAAAATTAACGGATTGAAACGGTAAAGCGCGCGCCTGCCATAAAGATAAAAAAAAAATCTAAACTTGTGTGTTTATTGTGTAAATAGAAAGTTTATGTGCTTTACATAATTTGCTCTGTTTTTTTTTTTCATTTACTTTATGTTGCTTAGGTTACTTTATGGTATAGCAGAACATGCATTACAGTTTTTAGATGGATGGGGAGGTGGATTGTTGGCTTCTTTAATTTGCAAATCATGGAATCTCAAACAATTTGAAACCAGAATTGTAGGCAATTCAAAATGGGTTGCAGATTGCATGGGATTGTGGATTCTAAAAAATCCTCGTTTCTGATTCCATTCTTTATAATTCCTTGTCTCTTGGAAATATCAACAAATTAAATTAAATGAGATAAGGAAATATAGAGAAGAGAATTAGACTTTCTGGTTTTTTATTCTCTTCTTTATATTTTCTTGTCACGTGTACACTATTATTATATCCACGATTAAGGAATTGATCAACATACATTGAAAGATCTTCTTAGTTAATTCTTTGAGAGGATAATTCTTTTGCTAACTTGCTCGCTGAGATGGGAACAAATAACAGCGTCAACGTCAGGTTACTGATTATTGATATTGTGTCTTTATTGTTGTTTTCTTACACCCATTTATTTTTAGAAGAAGATAGCGTCCTATACCTATAAATTTCTTAATATACACCTAAAATGTAAGAAAAAAAATCCTAAATTAATGATTTTGTAAGTTGGTTATAAAATGGACATAAATATCACAAATAGAAAATATGTATAGTAATTAAAGATATTTTTTGGTCTTTTTACCCATTTAACTTTGTCTTATGATTTTTTTTTTCAAATTGAAAAGAAAAATATTTAAGTGGGTCCTATCATTTTTTCTTTCCACCCTTGTTTTCTTGCATACCAAGGGAAATGAATTTTTTTTGGGATAAATATGCAACCCTCTTTCTCCTTTCTATTCCATTGGTTTTTTCCGTCTTCGAAAGGTAATATAAAATTCATAAAGAAATGACACAAAGACAAAATTACCAAGCAAAAATATTTAGTCAAATTAATAAACTACTTGGGTGATTTACTAAACACACTCAAAATTTAATGCAGAACATTAAATATCCTATAATCAACAACATGCTACGTCAAAAAAAAAAAAAAACCTGCAAAGAGAAGTGTCATTCATGCCAAACCCAATAGGATTGGCTTAATGGTGGGGAGTTCAAATAGTTGTCATGTAGTCATTCAAACTTTATTATTATTTTATCACCTTTGTAAAAAAAAATGAGAAGTGTTTTTATATTATCCACTTGAATCTCAATGTATCTCAGAAGTTTTTCTATGTAATTATTTATATTATTTTTCCGCAAGATAGAAAAATTTGAAATAAAATGAAAACCACATACTAGGTCTTCCACCTTCATTGTTGCATGAGGGCCTTTTCTCTTTTAAGTACAACATGCATCTTGAATGAACATGGAAAGTATTTGGATGGTCTTGGTACTTTTTAAGAGTTCTATTTATTTTCAACTGAGATCCTTTGCATTCATCATTCATGAGTTATGTCAAATTCTTTTTTTTTTTTTGCTGAGTATGTTAAATTATAAATAATCCAACTTAAATTAAATATTTATTTATAAGAATAAATTAAAGGTTCCCTAACATTGATTTCGTTTATATATTCAATAAATTTGGAGACTACATAGAAAAAACAATTTATTTTATCACTTGAAACAACAAACATCGATTTGTAACAGGTGTGATCCACCGCCAAACAATTCAACATCAATATAATTAATTAAACTAAAAAACAAGGAACCAAAGGAACTGGAAAAGCAGAAATTTAGATTGGACATATAATCCCAATAGACTTCATGGGGGATATTCTTCATGCACCGTTAACTTTTCTTCTACACCCAATATTACTTGTGAAATTCCAATTTCATCATTCACTTAAAAGCTGATATACACTAATTAATGTGCACCCACCCAACATTTTGGCCTCTTCTCATGGCACCTCTTCTTCTACTTCGTGTTTGCTCCTCCTGTCTCTTCTCCTCCAACAAGTTTGTTCCTCTCCTCCGCGAGTCTCATCCTCTTCGCCATCGTGAACAATCTTGTGTTGTCAACAGTGACAGTTTTTATTTTTGGACTTCGCTTACTCCAAACATGCGAAATGGGAATCCGTATGGATTATATGGATTCCCAATTTATATTTTTGTTAATTATATATATATATATATATATATATATATATATATATATATATATTTAATAAATAATTTATTTAATAATTTTGTTTATTTAAAAATTATTGTATAAATTTTGTTGTTTTTTAATTATTTTATAAATAACTATTTTATTACTTTTATATATTTTAAATATTTATTTATAAAATAGTTAAATAAAAAAATTCCTAATTTTTATAATGTATATTTTTTAAAATTTATTTAAACAAAAATAGATAATATTGTATAAGAAAAATGTTTTTATTAATATATTTGTATAAATATTATTATATTAATACTATTAAATATTTATATAAATATTGATTTGAAGTATAAAAAATATATAAATCAATTTCTTCATTCATTTATAAATATATATAAAAGTATTAAAACAGTTATTTATAAAATATTAAAATAGTCATTTATTAAAAATTAAAAATAAAATTATGCTTTGATTTCGATCATATATTTTAGTTTGCATGAAATAGTGATTTGAAGTATAAAAATTTTAAAAATGAATTTTCACATTGATTTATAAAATAATTAAATACTTATTTATGAATTTTTAAATAATAATTTATAAAATATTTAAAATAAAATCATAGTTTGATTTTGATGATATATTTTACTTTGCCACATTTATCATTTAATATTAACTTAAATTTTTTATTACATTTGTTAAAATATACTACATTTAATAATACATTAGGGTTAGGATTTTAGAAGATTTATTAGTTACTTTGTTAGTTTTTGAGTAATAGAATGAAAACATTTTTGTTATGAAATATGAAACTCAACTATTATTTGAACGGTGACATTAATTGATATTAATGTGCAAATTTATAGATTATGGTTAGAATTAGAGGGTTGCGTCAGGTTTTAGATAGAGTTTTAGACAAAGCATTAGGTAGACATGTTATTGGTGATGAGGAAGAAGCCCCTCAGCGTCGAAGGCAGACAACATTGACACGTAGACAACGGAAAGCTGCAACTATTGTTGAGGATGTTAACCATATGAATCATGCTGCTGACGAGGTTCGTGAGCTTCACGAGCTAGTTACGAATCATGTAGGTGCTGATACAAAGGGTTTTCTAGGCAATTTCCCAAAGTTTACTCCTTAGAGTCTCTTTGCCACATACATCAAGCTCTTCAAACTGCTTGAATATGGCTTCCATCTCTTTGATTATGCAGACTTCGGGCTCAGGTAAACCTTGGTCTGAAAAACTTAGCCTTCACCAAAACATATAGATTGTGTCAAGTGGTATGCTACCAATAACATATCTAGCTAACTCACATGCACATGGAAGATAATGAGTAGTTCTCATAATACATCCACAGTGAGAACTATCAGTGCCAACATAATTCATTCACTCAAACTCAGCAGCAATCTGGTTTAACACATGCCATGCCAATTAGTCTCTTGTATAAGGTAACTTTAAAAACATGTTTGACCACATGTGTGTTTATCTCAAAAGATGCCTTAATTTCAGTGTGTTGTAGAGTGATGTTGCTCATGACTTCTCAAACACTGCATAGGTCTCCAAGACTATTCTGCAGTAATCTCTTTAAGGCCCAATGTGCAAACTCAACTTTGAATTTGAAAAACACAAACAATTATTTTTATCCATTGATATGTTCTTATTAAAACCAATATACATTTATAATTTTCATACCTGTTAGTTGTTGTGTTTCCTAGATGCATCACCTTATTCGTTCAGGCCTTAACAAATCTTTGCTTGTGCAGAATCAATCATGTTTGTTTGACATAGTCAACAAACATTGATCATGGTGAACAAACAATTTCAAACTTCATAAAGTAGTCATCGTAGGTTAGCTTAGTAGGACCATCCACGAGACTTTCCAATTCTTCTACCGCATAATCCCATTATTTTTTTGACCCACGAGAGTTTTACATATTGCCTTCATATTCTTATTAATATGAAACCGACACAACAAGTTAGTTTTCTCAAGGAAAATAATTTTTACTGTATTCATCGGTGTTGAATTTTTGTCAATAACAATAACTTGAGGGATTGCATCACGTATCAAAAAATATCTCAAAACCGTTCAAGAGATCGGACAACATTGTTTACGCTGTCTCCTTCCAAATAGGCAAATAGAGCTGAAAATATCATCCAGTAGGTGTCACACCAACAATGTCAAGTAAAGACAATTGTTAACTCATTAGCAAGTGCACTAAATTGTCACGAGTAGTAAAGTAAAATGGAAGTCCGAGTGTCAAGTCAACAAGGACCTTGTTTGTACTTAAATTGGCGTATACCCAATTTTCAAGCAATTAGTTGAAGAGAAGGGATGAGGAGTTAAAAGTAAAGTAAAATTATTGAAAACATGAAAAATTGAAAATAAAAAAGACAAGAAAACAAAACACTTTTGAATGTGAAGGCTAATTCGTAATGCAAATGTGTTGGAGCCTAGTATACCAAACTATTTGTGATGTAATGTTAATAATTTTTCTCTATTTAATATTATTCCATTTTTTATCTACATCTACTTTGATACTCTAACTACGATCCCTCAAGTGAAAGAGTCTAATTTATCTAATCTTTTCCCTTAATCCCTTAAGAGATTAAATTAAATAAATTTTGTTAGACTTAGAGATGCAAGAATAGGCTAAACAATATCATTCTATCCATATATATGATTCATTTAGATGTCATTTCTTAGTTCTTTAGAAAATAAATACTTCTCAATGCCAAAATCCTAAACAGATGCATGAGTATGGATGATCAGACCATAATCAATAACAATAAGCATAGAATAGGAACAATAAAAATTGGAATTGCATTAAATTAATAATAGGAAAAGAATTGCATTACAAGAGTTTGGTTGCGAGGCTCCCAACGATGGGATTTAACCTCTCATTGTCATGAGAGACTTTACACTTTAGGAATTAATGGGGATGGAAGAAGAAGAATATGGATAGAGAAGGAGGGAGGAAATGACTCTAGAGAGGGTTTCCCCTATTTGAGAAGCTCGGGCTTTGAGAGTATTCAATAGAGAGCTCTAAGTCTTGGTGTGTCTTTCTCCTTAGCTTGTTCTTCTTTTTATAGTTGTACTTAGCTTAAAATTCATGCAACCTCACGTTAAGCATTACAGCTGTGCTTAACAAATATGGTGGTGATCACACGTTTAGCGCGATCTTCGCGCTAATTAAGCTTGGGTTGGCTGTTGAGGAAGGCATCACGCTAGGCTTGTCTTGCACGTTAAGCGAGATGCTCTCTAACTTCAACTTCTTCTTCAAGTTTTTGCATCAATTTACATCTAAAAAACTTGTAATTTTCCTTCTTTTGAATTCGGCTGGTAAAAAACTAAAATGTTATTAAAATCCTTATTATTCTCTTAAAAACAAACAATAAAGTAGAGGAAATCTAACCATTCTTATTTGATTTGATTATCAATTAGACCTAAATTTCGCAGTTATCAACAATATGTATCTATTTTTTTGTAGGTACTATCAATGAGAAATACCAAGTTACAAACATTGTTTAATTTCACTACATCTGGATGTATCCAAAATATATCACGTACAACATGTTCATCCTTCAGTCTATGTCAATGAATATATTGATCGTATTTAAGAAGTTTCATTAGTTGTTGCATTGCACTATTATTGCCTCTTATAAAAGAATGATATACATATCTTACATTGTATACTTACTTCAATGTTGTTACAATTGTTGGCATTGTGCTCCTTTAAAGTGAGCAGAATATTCTTTGGTTTGATCATTGACTTTGTCATATCACTAATAATAATCTTTTCATCCTCACGCAGTCGACCAACATATGGATGTCCGACGAATGACTTAGCCAATGCATGATTGTGAGTCCCACATATTAACTTTACCATCCACATTTCATCTCCCAAAATTGGTTTTCACTCAAAGCCTGAAGAGACACCCATATTTTCTACTGTTAGTCACCAATCGTACTAAATCTTTCCCATTGCAATACATCATCACAGATAACAAACACCTACAAAAGAGATAATACATGTTTAGTCTTCTTGGGACATTCATTTACTTACTTTAACAAAATACAAAATCATATCAATACCTAAGAAGTATTGAAAGCATCAGAATAATCAATATTTTCAAACACATCAAGTTCCTGTCCATTGTTTTCATTCATATTAACTTCTTTAGACATTATGGTTTCATATATCTACTTATCTTCATCCATTTTAACAAAACATTAAAAAAATTCCATGATAAACTAACAACAACTAACGAAATTTTATACGTATAACCTATACTGATTAACATATAATAATTCATATCTCTATATACATATAACAATAATTTATCTCTTAATAAAATATATGAATTATCATCACTTATAATTAATTCTAATTATTTATAAATAAATCTATTTATTTTAAAAAACTTTCATGTTGAAATTTATTTTAAAATCTTCTACACTAGATAAGTATATAGATATATCAATAAATATGTTTTTTTAACATATATTATCACACAATTTTATTATTTTTTTACTGCATGTACTAATATATTACATTGAAATTGATAAGCATATATATCAAAATTTATATCTAAATTTTCATATTTTATACACTTGAATAAATTATTTAATGTAATATTATTTATACAAATATATTAAAAATTATAACTAAATATATAAAAAAATATTAAAAATAAATTTTTTAAGTTATATGGATTAACAATCCATATAAGTTATACAGATTATCAATCCGTATGATTCATACGAATTACAAATCCGGCCGTAAGTTTCTTACTACAAATACAACAAAGGAAAGAACATCCATTATGAACTACGAATAAATAATGCATATCGACCAAAACAACTACAACAACCAACAAGGAGTTTAGCCAAAACAAAACGAAGATTAATGTGTGAAGAAAAAAACAACGAAGGAAAGAAAAAGTAAACATGGATAAGATTAGAATTTTAATAATTATGTTGGATGTAGAAGAAGTTATATTGGGTGCAGCAACAAAAATCCTCTAGAAGAATGGCCCGTGCATAATGGATTAGTGATTCAAGTCAAGGTTTTTACTATATACAGTTCTATGTCTACAAATACACTCCCCTTTTTTGTTTTCTTTTTTTCAATTAAATTACTTAACTAGCCTTATTTTTTCTTCTATCTTTCAAATTGTTCATCCCGTTCACGCACTCCCCCTGGTACTCTGGTAAAAACAATACTCCCCCATTCACCACATTTGACATTCCCCTCTCTTCTCGTTTCACTCTTCAGCCTTTTCCAACGATTTCACCTCTCTGACTTTTCTCCAGCGAAGTATGTCTTCTTCCCATACTCCATTTATGCTTCAGAACTCTATTTATAATTCCATAACTTTGTAGGAACTTTGTTGTACGTGAGATACATTGATACTCATCATGGAGTTTTGATTAAATTCCCTTAAGAGTCACAGGGGGTGTATATGAAATAATAACAACAACTTTCATTTGAGGGATCGATCAATTTAATTTTGCGCTTTTGTTTTCAATAAAATGTTACTTAGAGAATTTAGTCAATTTAATTTTCCGGAATACATTTTTTTACACCCTAGGAAACAAAAATATTTAGAAAACTTAAATGTCTACTTCTTTGATAGTTAATTAGGTTTGTGCTACTATTGCTTATAAAAAAAAAAAAAAAAAGAGGTTTGTGCTTCTCTTGCCTAATAATCTGATAATGTTAACAGAAATTGGACAAACATTTTTATTGCTTTATTTCTAAGTGCTATTCTAAGCAACATTTACATATAGGTGATGTATAAATTTATTTGGCTTTGCTATTTAGTTTTCTTACTTTTCTTCCTCATATTTTTTACCTAAAGAATAACCCAGAGATGAATATTGTGAAGCAATAATTATATATTCTATAAGAGAGAATCAATAAGGAGGGTGCTGTCGTGCTGATTCTGCAGTTAATTGTTTCGTTAATGACATCTTTGAAGGTTAATTGTTTCTTTCAATTTATTTATTATTCAATTGTTCAAACCTGTTGTATGGGATTTAACTAATTATTTTTAACGCCTACCAAAAAGAACTATTTATTTTTAACCAACAATGACACTAGAATGTAATATTATGTGTTGCTTATGTTATTGACTCTTGATTCAGAATCTTGAAAAGCAAGAAAATTATTATCAGTCGTCCAATTCTGATTCTAAACACTCACAACTTCAAGCTAACATTAGTGAATTAGCTAGAGAGAGAAATAACAAATGACAATGATAACATTAGTCCAATTCTCATGGACTACATTCTTTTAGTGAATTAATTGAAAAGGTCAATTAGGTGAAAAAGGTAACCAGTCTAATTTTATTCTCGAAAAAAAATATTTTATATGCATAATCATTGTAAAAAAAAATTATATCCTTCAATTGACATCTGATATATTCTAAATCTAATTGTTTTTTCTAAAATTAAATTCCCATGCATCGTGTATTCGTGTAACATATTATCTTTCTCTAGTTCTTCTACGATGAAAAGTATATGATTAATATTTTAATAATTATTACTATTATATATTGCTTTCACAACTATTATTGAAATTATTTTTCTTAATAAAACAAGTATTTGAAATAGCTCTAAACGAGTATTTATAAAATTTTAAAATTATTTATACTTTACTAAATAAAAGAGTTTAATTATCATACATTGATAGGATAAAATATTTTTATACTGTCATTTAATCACAAATCAAATTTTTTTTATAACTTTTAAGATAATTTTATAAAAATAAAAAAATATTATAAACAATAATTTTTTATTAAATAATAATATAAATTATTTTTTATTATTAATGTATAGTCATTTTTCTCTAAATAAAATCAGTTTAATGATTAATATATTTTAAAAAATATAATAACAATCTTGAAAGTTATATTAATTAAAATAATGTGTGATTGAATCATAATATATAACTATTTTATATTATCAATGCATATTCTGTTTTCTCAATTCAATTAATATGATGAAAAAATAATATCAAATTGATCAGCGATTAAATTGATTAATTTCATATTTTATAAAATATTAAATAATGTAAAAGTTTAATACCTAATGTTAATTTCATGATCTTGTCTCATGCATATATACGTGTGTTCTTGTTGTTAATCAGTGTTTTTTATTTTGATTTTGAGTGTGAGTCTCCTATAAGATTAATGATTAATCTCTCTTAATATAATAATTAACTTAATTATTCAAACACGAATGATGTATGACAAAATCTCACTCGTATTTGACGATAGATAGCCAGTTAACAAATTGACCCTCTCACTCCCCACAAACGTAGCCAAAATACTTTAATAGTATATCCTCAAGAGCAAATCAGAATAAATATTACAACATATTGGTTTATAAGTTTATTCAGGTTTAGTTTAGCTTTGATTTGGTTTTGTCTTTAGTGTTTCTAAATTTGAAAATGATGGAACTGGACAATCATATAAAGATTCTTATTTTCTTCCTAGCAAACATTAGTTGTACAATTAGGCAAGCTGATATTATATATCTTTTATAAAGTCTTTCATCACTGAGCTATACGTTTCTGGTCAATGAACTTTTATCAAATGTAATTTGGAATATGGCTAATAAGTTGACAATGTTGAAGTTAATTAACCTGAACAGCTAATAACTGTGTCTTATACACAACTGTAATTTGAAAATATAAAGCTAGCTAGCTGATTTACCTATAATAAACTTTTTTATACCATAATAATTTAATAACTTACCTAGCTATAATTAATCACAAGTTTGTGGCCAGAAATTTAGTCCACTAAACACGCAAGTTGGATTACATAATCTATAAGATGTTTTTGTTCCATTTATAAACTAGAGAATTGGATCTTTGATCTATAAAATCTTGACTGATTTTTCTGGATTTTGTTTTTTCTCCAAGCTCCCCCCACAAATTTGACTAATTCGAAGTATTAGTCCGATCAATATGCTAGCTCAAACCATGATGTTTTTCTAGTATCAAAAAGGACAAAAATGGTGAATTGTTGGATATATATATATATATATAAAACCCAATTTGATGGGAAGGTTGTAAATTAACTAGTTTTTCCAAACCGTGTTATAGTACAGTTGTAATTCCCTCTAAGAGAGGATATGTGGGGTATTTGTTTCTTCCCATATTAATATAAAATAAGCTTAATACCAAATCTCGTTTAGTGCCTCTTTAACTATATTTCTATTTGCAAAAACAGAAACATATATATTCAATTTCTCTTGAAGTGGGTATGTGGAAAAACCTAACTAACTCACAGATTTTGATTTTTTTTAGTTATGTGCACGTATAGAAGGATTGTCTGCATCAGTTTGTGTATGATTACAAATTTTAGTTTTATTAATATATATGTTTTTCATCATCATTAAGAGGTTGGTGCAACACGAACAAGTGTCTCGAAAAATCAATTGCTTTCTCTATCTCATAAAAGACAAAAGGTTAGATTACAATGTAGTGTGAACACCCAGCACATAGCCGCTCAATTTTCATGGGGCTGACCCCATGGAAGATCACAACTCACAAGCACTGAGTTTTTGTTGAATTTAAGTGATAAAAACTAATAGGTAGGGCAATATATGGAAGAAGACCATATATGATCGGTCTTCATGAGAATCTCACAAAAGATGCTTGCTAGATTACAATATTATGCATCTGGTAGTAAACAATTTCAATTTCCTAGTCCATCAAATTATAAAACTTGAGTTCCAATATTGGTGGATTACTTGTTTGACACATGGACTAGAATATTTTTATAACTAATTAATTTGGTACGTAATCAGCAAGTTGACGTAACAAAATTCTCTCGGTTTTATTCATCTACACATACAGCTATCCACGCTGCCCCAACTTAAGGATACTCGTCCGTCACAGATGAAAAATGAAAGGCAAATATATAAAAAAATAAAAATAAAAATCTAAATTTTACTAATTATAATTAACCGATGATGCTGTTAAGAGAATTGTCGTAAACCATTCCATTGACGTGAAATTTTTTAGAGGTTGATCGAGTTAAGAATGTCAAATGTTCAAGAGAAAATCTAATGGTGTAGAAAATTTTAACTTACATTTCACTTTATAATTTAATATATGTAAACTTATTGGAATTCATGTGCAGATCAATCCTGATCCATGTTTAACATATCAAACAGTAACTTCATTTACATATCATATGTTCTTCTTCTTTTTTTTTTTTTTTTGAAGATCACACATCGTATGGTCAGTAGTATATAAAAATTAAAAATATATATTATAAATTAGTTGCCGCACTCAGTTGTCCATCAACATTATCTTCGTTTAGTGTGAAAAAAGCAATGTTGAACAATTCAGTTTCTGCACATTTCAACGTTAGTCTGCCCCCATTGTCGTTGGCTCGCTCATATATTACCAAAAAGTTATACATATGAACTCTCTATACTTGAGCAAGACGATAAGCAGCAAAAACGGGCATGGTTTGAAATCTTTGGAAGAATTTATACAAAAAGTTATATTTAGGGTTATGAACGCGACTTACAATTTTTTTAAAATATTTTTATTCATTTATTTCAATAAATTTTATGATTATTAAATTTGTGATCTGAATAATTGTATAATAATTAAGCAAGGAGGGACTAATATAAATTGCCGTATACAATTTAACATTTTTCATTAGATAATTTTATTTCTATTCTTTACGAGCTCAAAGTGGATATGCATGTGTCCAACTACTGCAAGATAATGTGGTAGTCTAGTGCACGTAAAGGTCTTTTTTCCCAACAATGATGAATATATATATATATAAGGATTTACTTACGAGTAATTCTTTTAGAATTATTTTTTATTTTAATTATTTATTTTATTAAGATTTAATAGTTAAAAATTAATTATTATAATCATTAGATCTTAATAAGAAAATAAATAATAAAAATAATTATATATATAATAACCTGTGAGCTAGAGCCCACAGATTCACGGATTGAATAATAATAAAAAAAATAGTTATAGAATTATTTTAATATTAAAAATAAAAGGTTAAAAGACTTAACAAGAACAAAATTTAATAAAAACTAAAAACATAGTCTAAGACTAATTAACAAAAATATATTATTAAACGACAATTCATATTTAAAATAATAAACTATAAAATAAATAAAAAAACTATATTTAAAGAAATATAATTGGTTTGTGAGTTAGCGCATTAACCATAGATCCCGGCCCAACTTGTATAACCAACAAATTAAATGGAACAAGTCAAATAAGTTTACACTAAAACTTTATATCAAATATAAACCTCTTATTAATTATGAATGTTTGATTAGGATGAAATGTACGTAGTTTTAAAGACAAGTTTATTTTTTTAACAAGGATTAACATAATTTAATACATCCAGAAAAAAACAATTTAATAAAGCTCTGTATAAAAAACACAATAAAGTTACTAATTTCTTTAATAAATGTAAAATTAATTTTAATTTTTGCTTATCAATAAAAAGTTAAAAACAAAGGAAGTATATTATACTAAATGGTACGGTGATGGACTTGGGTCCCTTTGTATAGCATTGGGACCGGGGTGTATATGGTACGTGTTTTGCTGGATGATGGACTTCGGTTCCTTTTGATGATCACGAGACTTGCTGTAATATTTTTGCACCTCTGGTGCTTATCTAATATATATCTTAATTCCGATAAAAAATACTAAATGCTAGGGAAATGGTTCACCAAAAAAATAATGTTACGGAAATGATCGAAGACTAAACAAAGGAAAATTAAGAAGAATAAAGTTATCATATGCAAAGAGGAGAGATATCACAAGCACGACTTTTGATGAAATAATTAAGGGTGAATATATCTGGTGGGGTAGTTTTCTGCTCCTTCTCGTTTTGTTGCGTAGGAAATGACTCGTGATCAACCTAGAAACTACTTTTTCTAGCACTTTTATTACCATAAAGTCTCACGTGTTTGCGGTTTCAGGAGTAAAAACATTTTTTATTTTGTAAATGTTTTTCACTATAATCATGTAAGTTATGATTACATCACATTTTACTTTTAAAAAGAATATATATGACGAGTTTATTTTAATATTATACTTTATGCAATGCAAACTAATAAATATTAATCAACGCTCTTAAAATATTTTTTGAAAAAAAAAATAGTTTTTATTAAAAATATTATTAACATGGTTCTATTATGTTTGTTAATATAGATTTAATGTGATCTACATAATTTTTATATATAATCACTATAGTTAAGATATTTGAGACATTCTTCTAGCATTACATGTTCTTTCTATGTAATACGATTTTCAACATGTTAAACAACGATTAAGAGAAGTACTTTACATTGAAAACACTGTTTTTTTCCCTTAACTAATGTTTTGCACTTTTTTCCCCATCCGTTATTATTAGCATGCATGTATTGTTTACTTTCCAATGTTTTGTTACCACAAGTCTCAAGCCATCATCTCAAACATTTTGTTAGAAAGAGAATAAGCAGGGTGACAGGTACCAAGAACCACCCTCACTCACCTTCACATGATAATGGTAATGTCCGCAGCCAGCTATGTACTTAGCAAAATCATTATCCACAACAAAGCTAGACGAGGACAGACCACCTTCTATATATATATATATATATATATATATATATATATAACCTTTTAAATTTATTTTAGAATTTTTATAATTTTAGAAAATAAAAAAGTATTTAAATATGAAAAAAAATTATGATCACATTTTACATTATAATTTATAATATATTTTTTAAAAGCATATATTATTATATAAAATAGTAAATAGTAAATAATATAAAAGGAAGGGAATGGATATAGATTATAGAATCTAAGATGGCTCGTGGGTTTTTGGACCCCAATCCACTACTGTTTAAGACTGCTGAGCTGACTAACAAACAAAAAGGCAGTACTGGCAGACAAACGTGGGAGATGGAGAAAGATTGGTGGTTTTGGTGGAAGTCCAGAATTCCAAATAAGATATTGTGGGCTGTCGAAGCTGAATCTTATGAAACAAAGGAAGATCCAAACTATACCAAAAACTGCTTTAAGGAATACCGCTTTTTGTCGGGGAGGTAGGAGGAAAACAGCCGCGGTTTTCTCACACCACCATCCACATGCAGCCACATAAGTTTTTGTATTTGTCCCTGTGCTCCTCGTGGTTCTTTAGTGTCACACTTTCTCTTCTAAGTTTCATTTCATTCTTGCATTTTTTTTTTATCGGTTTCTTTTCTTCCTTTCAATATATGAAATAAAATCTTATCTCCTTGATTTTTAAATCAATGAACCAGCTAGAATTTGCCTGTGGAGCCCAATAAAACTTTTCCCGAAGGAACTTTTAGTCAAGAAAAAATTACACTTTTGGTTCAGAGATAAAATGTGAATATCTAATTTAATTGAATGTGATTAGCAATAATAAATCTTTTAATTAGTGGTAGTTCTTTTCCTATAATTCTCAATATCATAAATGGTTAAACCAATTTATTGTGGTTTATGTTTTTTTTTTTTAAATCATTACATGCAAACGGGTAAAAAAAAATGATCGAAACCAAATATTTATTCAAAAGAATGCATGGTCTTATGTATGCGGGGTCCTTGAGAAAAGTATATCTGTATGATGGCAGAATTTTTTTATTTTTTTTTGGTGTAATATGATGACAGAATATTACGTATACTATATTGTATGTGTGTATAAATATATTCCATTAAGTTATAAGCTTTGGCTAATAAGGCTAAAATCTTCCTTTTGTAAAAGCTCATAATATTAATAGTTTAACATTAGCAACTATATTAATCAAACAAAGACGAGAGAGCAAAGAGCTCAGTTCTTGTCGGGGTGGTCTGTCAGAAATTAAATCCGCCATTTGTTTTGGTGTTTGACATATATATTATAGTGCCCATTAATGTGAGGCCATGCACATAACCTTCAAAAAGGGATTCTTTTGCAAATTGCAGCAATTAAAGAGGAAATTGCATAAGATAGACACGTGTGGTGAGGCTCGTATTGCGCCTTAACTAATTCTGCATGCTTAGTTCATATGATGCATTCCCTTTTGTTAACTTGTGTCTGAAGAATATTTAATCTGTATGTTTAGTTAGAATATTAGCAGGGACCCTCTTACATTATTCTTAAGGAATCATTCAAATTCCGATGCTTAAAAGTAAATTTTCGTGTAAAAATGTTAATGCACTTATTCGTTAAGATTGAAATAAAAATTCATACTGTTGGCAAAAAAGAATGGACATTCTAATGAAACCAAATCCCTTATATCCGGGGGACACCAAAAAGAAATAAAATCAATCTAGTTGTTGAATATAAAAAAGAAAACCCCTACTCATTAATTGTTACGATATATTTTTTTGGTGTACAATAATTGTTACAATATATAATCACATATAAAACTAGTTTGTTTAAATAAACTTTTCTAAATTCCTAAAGGACTATAAATCTAACGGTTCAAGCTTTTAGTTAACGTAATGTCTCCTACATATTCAGGTGAAAATGAGAAGTTCTTTATGTATTAACAAGTTTATGCATATATCCGAAAAATTCAAAGTTGCTCCAAAATTAAATTGACGCTCATCGATAATGTAACTAGTAAGGCCAAAGGTGGAAACATATCCCAAAATAATATAACAGTATACGTCAATATTTCATGATATTTAGTGTCAATGGTTGCAACTTGCAAGAAAAGAATACACCAAAGTTACAAGAATGTCAACAAATTTTAAAACTAGTTATCGTATTCCTTGCAATCATGGCAAAAGTCCTTGATAACCCCTCTGTGGCAACTATTTTAGTAAGTATAGAACAAGTAACAAAGTAATTAATATTAGGAAAATAAAATATGCAAGAAAAAAAGAAGAAAATCCCTTAGCCATATTTTTTCTGAAGAAAACGGGTCTGAATTTTTCCTCAGTCTTTGCTCAAGACCCCTCTGTAAGTGTTACTTTCTGTCCTCAAAAGTCAAAATGGTAGCTCCTTGCTCTATTCTTCGATGTCCTAAAAGGCTAAACCTGCAGCTCTCAACTCTTAATCTTGAGTGAGAAAAAAAATCTGTTTTTCATGTTAGCAGACTCGTGGCTTGGCGCCCATAATCAGCTAGGGGCTGTTTTTTTTTTTTTTTTTGTCTGTGTCAAAGTAAGGTAAAAGCCCTTCGATTTTGATAAAAAAATGAAAATAAAAGGAAAAAATGAAAAGTTAAAGATAAAATCCTAAAATGTTTACTAAGATCAACAAGTAAAAAATAGAGGGAAAAAAAGTAAAAACTTCTAAATTCAAATTCTAATTAACATGCTAAATTGAAAGTATATGTGATTACAGCAAAGCTTGATGGGGGCACTTTTGTTATATTGGATAATTTTTTAGATTAAACTGGATAAGTTAATTGACTTGGTATCCCGTTGGCATTGTCTTTGTAGTGTAAATATTCCTTTATTTCGACTTTTTTTAGAAAAATAATGAAAGTTTATTAAAAAAAAACTATTACAAAACCTTTTATTTTTGGATTTTTCTATCCTGTGAAAAGTTGCATAGGTTAAAAGATCATTAATTACCAATTTTTACTAATTTTGAGCAGTTTATGAATTATGTTTTCTTGGAAAAAATATTTTTCTCTCTTCTATTTATTTCACACAAACTTCTTCTTTTTTCCCCTTAAAAAAACCATTTAAAAAAAACATTAAAGGGCTATATTCATATTTATATCGACCCTGCAGTTTATTTTTATAAAAACGCTGCCTTATTAAATTAAAAAGTAGATTGTTTATATATAATATGATACTAGTACTATGTAATATTGCTAAAAAAATCATTTCGATCCAGTATAATAATAACAAATGAGCCAGGGAAAAGTATATTCATATTTCATTTCTCCGTTATTTATTCAGCAAAATCACTAGCTACAAAAAGTATTATAAAACTATACTTCCTTCCTTCTGAAATAATTATATATATCATTTTAAAGTTTGCATAAAGAACATGTTGGAATCATCCGATAAACGACCTTATAATTTTAATTTATAATTAGGCAGTATTATAAAGATAACAGTCCTTTCAACGATAAAAAAAATAGACAGGAACAGACAATAAATAAATAAAAAAATTACAGTGGGAAGAGAGAGACTAGAAAGATCGAGATGAGTCTTTGTGAAATAAATAGGAGAGAGAAATAAATGTTTTTTTTAAAGAAAACATAATTAATAAAATGCTTGACATTAGTGAAAAGTTGGTAATTAATGATCATTAACATGGGTAAAATGCACAGGATAGAAAAATCCTTTATTTTTAATTATATTGGTATAAATTTCACTAATTATTATATTATTTAATAATTTTTAATTAAACAATTTTATCTTAAAACTCATTATTATATTAAAAATTTCTTTTACATAAATTATAAATACAAAATTATATATCAATTTAATTTTTTTTATACATTATTCATATAGATTAAATGTAATATATAATTTTTAAAATATATTAAAATATTAAAAAGATTTAGTAAAAAATATATTAATATATAATTTTTTTTAGTGTACAATGATGATAATGAGAATAGAAACTAAAATTTTACATATATATATATATATATATATATATATATATATATATATAAGTATACAACTCAAATCCTATTACTGGAACAATTCTAATGAGTTAAAATATGAATAATTTAAGGCTTAATTATATTTTTTATTTTTAAGTTTTTACTTTTTGATGAATACTATCTTCAAGTTTTGCAGATAATTAAAAAGACAGAAAGTAAATTTGTAATTTTTTTAAAATTTAAAAGTAAAATTTATAAATTAATTTGCTTAGAGTAAAATTCATAAGTAAAAGTGTACATCTTTTTCTTATTAATTATTTTTGAAAAAATTCGACACATGCACAATTATTGTAATTTGAAATTTCAATTTAACTTATTGGATTGATAAAATAATAGTTAGTAAAAATTAGATCGATGATTTATAAAAAAAAAATTAGAATTATGTAATTTAAATAATTATTATTTTCTTCTATTACACAGTTTATACAATAATGGTATGTCGGATTTGGTTCATTACACTACAACTTTCTGTAAATTCTTCTCAAGCTAATGATTGACTTCCACGTTTAATTAAATTTAATCATTTGGTGCAAACTATAGCATGGCTGCTGAGAGAAATTCGCATAGTCAGAGAACCCGTAGCTTTAGAGGCAACATCGTGTCATTCGTGTGTATCTAAAATTCTCAATTTCAAACTTGAACGTAGAAAATATGAGCAATAGGTTTTTTTCTTTTTATTAAATCCATTAGGGATTGTCGTGTATGTAAATTCTTTTTTCTAAATTCCATAAAATTACTTTACGTTTTAACCAATCAAATTCTATAATTTCACAAATAAGTTCTGTAATCATAAAAAAACAATGTTTGTGGTCTTTTTTATAAGAATATTTTAAGAAAAAATTGTCTTTCATGTTTCTTTTTTACAAGATATACTTAAATTCAAATTGTCATTTGCATTTATCTTTTTGATAAAAATATTATGAAATGAATGCATTAATTAATTAAGTAAAAACGAGATCAAGAGGATAAAATTTTAATATTTTAAAGAATAATTTAAAAATATAAACTATTAACAAATTTAATACTATTATACTACTAAATAAATTATTTTCAAGCGATTAAATTAGTAGTTTCAAGTTTAACCCCAACTGATGCATTAAATATTTGTAAAGAGTGTTTTGTTTTCTATAATAGTTTTAACTGGATTGAGCAGATAAAAAAACATATATGGTTTGTAAAAAGAAAATAATCATATATATATATATATATATATATATATATATATATATATATATATATATATATATATAAAGAAAATACTAAAGTCACAAAAAGTTACTGATAAAATCAAATTTAACTTACAAAATATTGAGTTACATTTAAATTGGAGAGCGAATATAAATTTAATACTAATATGAAGTGTACGTATATATTATTAAAGCTGACGCGTAGTTGTTAATATTGCATTATTCCATAAAATATTAAGCATAGATGCCTATCCTAAAATGATTGACAATAATCTATCGGCTGACAATTGCTAGATTAAGCACAATTGGGCCAATAAATGACTGCCACTCAATGTGAGCATTCATATCTTCTTTTACTTTTTATTCCTTCCATGAAATGTTTTGTGCATTTTCCAGTTTAGATATGAGGTGGGGTTTTGATGCATCTTTTTTTATATAAATTTGTTGACATAAGGCTAGATCTCCCCTTATTGCTAAATTTTATTATCGCTATTGCTTTTAGATTAACTTGTCAATAGCACGTGTACCTTAGATTCTTCACAGTATGATCATAACTGGAAAATGACTTACATTTTTCCCATTGGCATTTCAGAATGTAATTCCTTGCTATACATAAAGTTATAACCATAGCGGACTTCTATGCTCATAAAAGAAAATGACATTGGTGAGAATGCTCTACCTAGCTATGGCTAGTGAGAAAGCCTTCATCAAGAGACGATTAAGCATAACTTTTTCCAAGGGTCGAAAATCCGTGACTTATAGGCATGCCGAAGGAGGAGATCGAGGATCATATACATAATCTGTTGCAAATTATGTACTCATGTATATATGGCGATAGCTTAATTAGTAGCATGTTGTTAGGTTTATCTTATATATAAATATAAATAGTGCAACTACTGAAACATTTGCATGTATGCCAGTGTTTATTTACATATATGACACTTGATCTTCAGACCTGCAGGGTGTTCATATTTCAAGAGCTTTAATTAACAAGAAAAAATAACCGCTATAACACGAACAATAATTATTATTTACACTTATCAGTATTTCAGTAGTCATATAATTAGTGGATCAAGATTATGATTAAAGACCATAAGAGTAGAGCCGAAACTGGAACAAAGACTAGTGAACCCCTACATGAACAATATCCACTTAAATAAGGGCAAGTCGTTGAAGAGAGCCAAAAGGGCAAGCTAGAAAATATATATGATGTTGCATATATATTTTGCCACCATAAAGTAAATGCATGAGCCAAATCCTAATTTCTAATGATCTTTTGAAGATATGGTGAGGTTGTATTACACTGTTACTAAATTCATATACGTAAATATAATGTCATTAGAATGTTCTATTCTTGCCAGGTGACGAGAGATTGGAGATTTGAACTAGAAAATAGAGTATATAAATTGATAGTCTGGTTTTCTATTGGACATGACATTATTAACATATTAAGTGTATTGGATATATAGGAGAGGTAGTGCAGAAAGAACAAAATAAGAATACCAACTCATTTGAATTCGTGAGCTAAGCCAAACTTTGGAGGCATTGGGGAGTGGGACCCAACTCGGAAACTTTCTTCAAGGGTTGAGTGAGAGAGGTTTGGTTTTCTATTCTGTTTACAACAATTTATATTTCATAGCTTTAAACATACAAAGAACCTGGCAGGTTTTATGATGGTAACTCCATTCTTTTTTGCTTCCAAACAGAGACGAGGGTCAAAGTTTTCTGAGAATACTAATTAAATATATAGTTTGTGTTTGATTGCAGCGATTTCGGTGAAAGAGACATGAACCGCTGTGAAATGAAAATAAAACAGATTCCATTTCT
Organism: Glycine max; assembly: GCF_000004515.6. Lineage (NCBI taxonomy): Eukaryota > Viridiplantae > Streptophyta > Magnoliopsida > Fabales > Fabaceae > Glycine > Glycine max. Next base: position 7,217,594 of record NC_038242.2, on the reverse strand, counting down.
GTCTTAGACTATATAGGTTCTAATGAATACATCATCATATATACATACTACATTGCATATAATAATCCATACGCCACAAGCCTCGCTGTATTCCCCTATATAAATACTTGCTCATCCTTAGTACACTGCATATTCTCAAAACTCAAAAGGTGTGTTTCTTAAAGAATTAGCATATTTACAACATATACACCCAAACATTTAGCGAAAGAGAGAAAAAGATGGAGTTCTATGACCAAGATTTCTTGGAGGAATTAATGACACTAAGAAGAGAAACATGGGACACCAATCCAAGCACAGAAGAAAATCAGTTCTTCTCTAATGCTTGGAGTTTTGACTGTTTTGATCAAAACTCTCTACCTTACCTCCCAAACTCTTCTTGTGGTCAAGAAGTTCCTCAAAGTTACAATAACGACTACCCCTTCAGTGAAATCTATGGCTCCTTACTTGATGAATCCTCACCACAGATTATGGATTCATACTATGGCACCCTTGATATAACTCCACTCAATACCCCTCCATTTCTTGGTCAAGAGGATTATCCATTGTCCATGATGGAAGAAGAGGACCCGGGTTTTCTTGGGGAAGAGCTTAAGAATTTGGAGTTGCAAACCACATGCAAAGTGGAGAAAACACAATCCTCCGAAATGCCGGCTTTCAACATGGGAACGGGTCTGGAAAGAAAGAACAACCGATCAAAGAAGCTTCAGGGGCAACCCTCCAAGAATCTAATGGCGGAGAGGAGAAGAAGAAAGAGATTGAACGACCGGCTCTCAATGCTAAGAGCAATTGTCCCCAAGATTAGTAAGGTATGCAGTGAGTGAGAGTCATTCATTCAATGAGTACTATACTTACAGAACTACTTTGTTGTGTTATGTTCAGATCTAATTTGTCGTGTTGAATGCTTATTCTTACAGATGGATAGAACATCAATACTTGGAGACACTATTGATTACATGAAAGAACTTCTGGAGAAGATCAACAATCTGCAACAAGTAGAAGTAGATTCAAGCATGGCTGGCATTTTTAAAGATGTAAAGCCAAATGAAATCATAGTGAGAAATTCACCCAAGGTATGGATTTTCCCCGTCACCTACCAAGAAGAAATTACTACGTAATGGTCCTCAAACGTGTAATAATTACGAATAAAAGTTAATTAGACTCAATTATGTGTCACCTGAAAATTGTTTGAAACCATAATGGTCCTCAAACGTGTAATAATTTCTCCGATAGACCCTTTTGAAATAAATGGAGCAGTCCTGCATTGATTTTATATTTTCCTTTTTTGATCTTTTGCAGTTTGAGGTAGAGAGGAGTGTGGACACCCGGGTGGAAATTTGCTGTGCAGGGAAACCAGGGTTGTTACTATCCACAGTAAACACCGTGGAAGCATTAGGCCTAGAGATTCAACAATGTGTTATTAGCTGTTTCAATGATTTCACAATGCAGGCTTCTTGCTCAGAGGTACATTACTACAAAGGTTTTTGGGCACTGCCTAATATATCTTTATTTATTTGCACATTTTCTATTCATCCTATATATATGGTGCTTTTTGATTGAAGCGAGGTTTAATCAATGGTATTATCCTGTTTGTTATGTAATAGGAATTGGAGCAAAGGGCAATGCTGAGTTCTGAAGATATAAAGCAAGCATTGTTTAGAAGTGCAGGATATGGAGGAAGATGTTTGTGAGAATTGAACAGAGGAAGAAGAGCTGCAAGTGCACGTAGATAGTTTAATGTATTCCTCAGAAGGAGTATAATTAACGTTCATTGGTTTTGTTCTCTCACATATGCCTATGACAGAGGCTAATTTTTTTTAATATGGAATTGCCAGAGTATGCTGGATTCGTCCGTGTGATTCTCAGGCAAAGTTGCCAATCATAAATGTTCATGTGGATAGTGGAAGTAATAATACAATTTATGGACGAAAGCCTAGTTATTGTCCCTGAGTCAATGCATGTGAAGAGCTCAAGCAAAAATGTTAAAACAAAATAATATAAGAGAGTAAAGTTCGGGTTTTGTTTTTGTTTCTATTCTTTTCGGACATGGCTTTTCAATCTCCCTGTTTTTGTGTAACTTCTATGTATAAAGACACTTTTCCTTAGAATGATGTGACATAGATAATTAAGTACTTTTGTTTGATCTTGTGCTGGTTTTGCAAACTTAAGAACGTGATCTTTAGTAATTTGTTCAATTTTCATTGGGAAAATGGATTTAAAAATTAAAAAATTGTTCAATTTTCATTAGGACAAAGGATTAAAAAATTACAAAAAAAAACGAGGATAGGGAATATTCCTAACAGCAACATAAAAACAGAATAAAAAGATGCAAGCATTTGCTCCAAAGAGCTGTTTAATTCTTTTTGAACGTGCATAAAAAGTCATTTTAAAAAAATATTAAAAAGTTTTCTTACTAAACTTTTTAACAACTTAGAAGTAAATAGATTTTTTTTTTTCAAAACTTATGGTACATATATTGAAATCAAGTATGAAAAATAATTGCATAAACCCACAAGGCCACAAAGAAAGCATAAGATTTACAGCTTTGTTTGATTTATAAAATAAGAGAAGAAATAAAGGAGAAGAGGGAAATGGAGAGGAGAATTAAAAAAATCAGCCATTTAATTGTAACCTAAAAGGGGAATAAAGGAAGAAATTAAAAACAAAAATATGAAATCCAAAAAAAAAAAAGTTTCCACAGTACCAACAATTAAAGTGAGATATCTTTTTGTGAAAATGTCTGTAGACTGTAATGTTCTGATGTTATTTACTTTCATTCTTAAATATTGATTATTTAGAATAAGTATAAAAAAGCAACCATGTTCATAATTTATTTTTTTATTCAATTAAAATAAGTAAAGAGAAAACTTTTTATTCATATAAAATTTAGTCATTTTCCCATTTTGTTCTCTGAATATTTCTTTGTACTTTCAAACATATAGTGGCGTGTGGACAAAGTGAGACTCTGAAAAGTTTAAACTTTACGTTTTTCTACTCTCCAAAATTTTCTTTTTTTAACCGTAATGTTTCTCTGTCCCTCTCTCTCTCGTGTAAAACTACATGCGGATTTTAACCCAGATAATTTAACAAGACTATAAAGCATCATTTATGCATGTGTGGGCATGCATGGTCTTCATTATATAATCACCAAAACAACTAATTTAGCGTGTCACACGTAATGTTACACTCTTCTGCCAGGATCCAAATCATCAAAACAAGATTGTGCTTCCACTTTACACTCTACAGATGGACGTACAATCTTTACAAATTAAACAGTAGCGAAACGAAGACAACAGATTGCTATTGAAACATTGCAATATCCTTTAAAGCATAATTAAGAGCTTGTGATATGAATTACTAGGATCATTTTCAGCGGTCTCTACAGAAGCCTTCAATCATTTTTGGCCGGCACTAGTGGCCGAAACATGAGTGTGTGATGGAAATTAGAAGCCAACGTGCACATGTCGATCAATCCAAAAAAAATAAATTAAAATGAATAAGTCCAAAAACTTCAGGTATCAGGTATTATTACTGCATGTTAGTACTAACTCCAAAAATGTCGTTTCAGTGAGGCCTAGGGTGCATTGTGTCCTTGTACTACGAACTATCCGTGTTCACATTCATTCTGTAACCAAAAGAAACGTGAAACATTCAAAGTCCATACACCTTAGGTAGCAGTTCCAAAAATTTAAAGAATTAACAAAAATAATATCTAGATTCCAATGATATAATACGCTTGTCATCTGCTTGTAAAATCAAATCAAAGTCTTAGCCAACCCTCTTTTTGGTTCTGTTTTTTTCTCTATAGAGAGCTCAGATTGGAGTTGTGCCATTGCCCCGCTTGCTATTTAATTCAAAGAGAATCTTTCAGATATGACCAATGCCTTGGCGTCACTGCTTCTTAGAAAGCTCGAATGTGAAAACAAATGTCACCTAAAGCCATCAACAACGGGAAGAAGCTTCATAAAACCTTTCATTTCATTTTTTAAATTCAAACAAAAATATAAAGAAGAAAAAGAAGAAGTGCCTATGGCCCTATACCGTGCAAGCATACAAATGTACAGACTACTCACTACAGAACAAACTAGCTCACAAAGATTTGGACAGGACATGTACTAATCGACATTGGCGAAGCAATGATGATCTAATGATTATACTTAACATTTATACTGAATCCAACTTATCATTGTATTTTGTTGTCAGAAATTCTTTTTCTATTACGTATTTTTCTGTACATTCTCCTACAACTAAATAAAAAAATTATTTCCAACCTTTATGAAATTTTTTACAGTCTACTGTATATATGCGTGGATATTTACTAAAAAAATAACTTAAAAATACTTTTCAAAAAAACTTTAATCATATTTTTTTTAATTATTCTATTTTTTTTAAATAGTTTAAAGGCCAGAAAACTAAATTATGCAAATATTTTATACGATTATATTAATTAAAATACTTCAATATATTAATTAAAATATTTTAACGATTCTATTAATTAAAATGCTTTTTGAGTCATGAGATTGAAGTATTTTAGTTTTTTTTTTAACATATTGGATTGAAGCATTTCGATCAGCTTTTAAAATTCGAGTATTTTGATTGTTTATTTGATTAATATCAAGTATTACTAAATTGTTGACTAGTGCAATTTTATTACTTTATTGCTTGTGTTGATTTTGGTTTATCTTAAATAGATTGTTCATTTTATCTTAAGAAATGAATAGCGAAAACTACCATGCGTACCATTTTCCACAATATGGTTTCCACCTGAGCACAATATTTTAGATATCTCAACATGGACTAGCATATCAATATTGATTGCAGAGCATGTCAAAGCTACATAATATATCATGCTTGTATTGGTAGAAGTTATCTAGCTAGCTACCAAATTATTTATGTTTTCTTTTTTAAAAACAAATTCTAAACATATATAACGAAACTTTAATCAATTATTTCAAATATCAATTGATATTTCCAGTCTTTTCTTCTCTGTTTCGTGCTGCAATGGGCAATATATTTTCAGTGTGGAAGAATTACTGGTGCAAGACAAATGAACAACAAAATTCTTCCACTCAGAAAAAATATAACTGGTGGTCATAGAAAAATTATTAGATGATTTAGAAATAACACATCATTTATGATCTTAATTAATAATCATGTGATATATAGATAATTTAATATTTTAATTTTAAATTGATTAAAATCTTTTAAATTAATAAGAGATAACATAATTAATTTTTTAATTCTTGTTAGGTAGTTCCTGAATATATTTTTAATTTAGTGAATATATCTTTGATTGTTCATATGTTACATGATTATTGATTGAGATCATAATTAAGGCGGTGATAATTTCTGGTGGTCATAAGATGTATGTAACTATGAATTTTATAGTTCAATAAAACTATAATGTAGTTTAAATTAAATTAAATATAAATAAATATTTATAACACTAAAAGAATTTAGAATTTTTTTTCTTTACACAAAAAAAAGAATTTATTTTAATGAGAACTGTCATACAATATCATTGTAATTTGGACAGAGGTTTAAACTTTAAAGTATTTCTGTTGAGTAATTAAATTGTTCATACTTTTTCATTATTATAATTAAATATCAAGAATTGTTTTAACATTTTTTCAGTCTTTGTTAAATATTATTTCTTTTTATTCAACATATATTTTAAATCTAACTGAATTGTATTAGAAAAAAATCATATTTTATAGCATTATTTTCCTTATTAAGGGAACGTTGATTAATTATACAATATTTAGAATCCCTATTGTCTAATTCACATATAAGTATGTGTTAGCTATACAACGGAGTCTAAGGTGTAAGGTGCCTAACTAAATTTCAATGGTTAGATTTATTTGATTTTAATTTAACGGTTCAATTTTTTTTATTCTTTTCTCTTTTTTTCCACTTTTCTCATATATACACTGTAGCAGACAAAACCCCTCCTGTCATAAAAAAAACACCGCCTCAACTGGGCCACTGCAAGGCGCTACCATCCATAGATGAACCGCACCAGCGCAAGCCGCTGGCAATCATCTTTGCAGTTATGAGTCTTATTTTTTGAAAGGTGTCTCGTCAACAACTATTTCTCTTCATCTCGATGTTCTTTGCCTCATCCGTCAACAACACTACAAATTTAAAAGACTTGTCTATTTAATTAGTTTCCAATGTCTTATATGAAATATCTCATGTGAACTAAAATGATTGAACAGATATATGAATTGTTGGAAATTATGTGTTGTATATCATTGATTTTGACTGAGAAAAGGGAGGAAAAAAATTTCAAGTGGGCTTTATTGGTTCTGGACTTTAGTTCATTTTGATAGTTAAAGAAGGCAGACAAGACAGGTTCCCAATAGTTGTAGAAGCTCACATGACTGCAAGCATGCTAAGAATGATGGGGCTTGTCTTCTTGACTTTATTGTTTTTTTCATGGACAAAATATGGCTTCCAAAACAGTAATGACTCGTCAGAATTTAATGGGCCGTAGTCATTTCTTTCAAGATTGTAGTTTGTGAATTGGATCTTTACTATAAAAAAAATAAATTATCACATGATCTTTACCAATTTAGCACATTCTATTAAAAAAATTACTAAATCAATATAGGTTTTCTTTTTATAAAAAATGGGTTATTGCTTTAGTTCTTGAATTTGAGATGTGTATTTTTTTTAGTCCATGAAATTCAAAAATATTTTTTTTAATCTCTAGATTTTAACAAATTTTTTTTTTAGTCTTTTACATAATAAATTAATATTTTATGACAATTTTTATCATTTTGTATCAGTTTTAAAATATAAATTCAAAATAAATTAATATTATGATTTAATTTGGAAAATCAATTCATTTTTTCCTTATTGCAATAACTTTTAAAATAAGTATAAAAATTAGTTTTTGGTATCAAAACTAATTTTAAATAATACTTAATTATTTTTTTAGTATTTGAATTTAGAGTGTGTTTTTTTAAATTCCTAAAATTTAAAACTATTTTTTCCTAAATTTTGATAAATATTTTTTTAGTCCCTGACACAATAAATTAATATTTTATGATAATTTTTAGTTATCATAAATTAATTTTTATTTTTTAACTGTTTTGATTTGTATTTTAAAATTTTCACGATGCATAATATAAAATCACTATAAAATACTAAAAATTACTATAAAATATCAATTTATTATATCGGAACTAAAAAAATAATTTATTAAAAGTCAAGAACTAAAAAAGTATTTTTAAATTTTAGGAACTAAAAAAACACACTTCTGAAATTCAAGCACAACGGTAATTAAGTAAAAAAATTATCAATATAGGATAAATCACAATTCACAAGTACAACTACATCTATGAAGGTTTATAACTATCAGAAATTATTCCATAAAAGAAAGCCGTGCTCATGAAATATATCTTACTACAAATTAATATTTTTCCTAATAATTACACTAATTTAAAAATAAATTACACCAGAATGATAAAAAAAATGCCAATTTCCTAACGTTTTGTATAAAAAAAACTTACATAAAGAAAGAGAGGAAACTCTTCGCGCGGTTCTAACTTTCCGCTCTAATTTCCGAATATGGTTTATGTACACTAACAAATATTGAATTTGATTATTTAAGGGGACACGTTTATCTTATGAAAAAAATATATAAATTTTTGAAAAAAAAATGTTTATAAACATAATAATAAAAGACTAATAAATATATAATAAATTATGAAACTATAAGTTTATTATTTTAGTTTTTTTTATCAGCAATTATTACATTTTATCATCTAAAATTTTAGTATTTGAATTATTTCCATTTTGGAAGTTTGCTTAGGATAAGTTAGGTTCAAAATTATAGTGCTTTCCACCTAGGAGTTCCAATTTTTTGACAGGGACTGAGACCTAATGCTATCACTTCTTTTAGACGGATGCGACATAATTTTTATTTTGATTTATTTTCTGAGTATATGTCAAACTAATTAAATTAAAGAGAAAAAATGTATTTTTTGTCAGACGTTTTCAAAATTCTTAATATTTTTATGTTGATGAATTTAGTTCTCAAATTTTAAAAATATATAGGTTTGGTCTTTCTTAACTTTAAAAACATGAAAAAATATCGGAGAAAAAGAATTAAATTAGCATATTTTTAAAAAATTAGAAATTAAATTCATTTATATGAAAATATACGAATAATGACCATATTTTACCAAAAGCATCAAAACTAAAAGCACATTTTCCCTAAATTAAATTATTGCAAAACATGTATTTTTTTTTTAAAGATGCATGTATACAATTAATTTAAAATTATAATACACGTTCAAGTTGATAGTAAATATAAATTTATACTAAACCGTATAATTTTTATTAAAATTTACAAAAATCAATGTTTTTATATTGAAACAAGTACAAAACAATCAACTACAACGTGCAAATCAAGCCAAAAAAATTTAATTTGTTGAGAAATAATGTTCTTTGAATATTAAAAAATTATGTGCAGTGCTTATTTGTGTGTAAAATTTATTAATACTTTAATATAGATTTGCATAGTTTAAAATATAACAAATGTAATAATAATAAATATCATAATTTTTTTTAGTACATATTTATAAGTAATCTAATTACGATAAACAATCTCATTTTATTACAAAAAACCTCTTAAAATTACAAAAAGATAATTATTTTGAAGAAGAAAAAAATCAAATACGCAGAAAAAACATATATCATAAAAGTTTAAGCAATATTCTACACAAATTACACACTAATTTTAAAAGTCAATGTGTTTTTTTTTTTTGGTCGCACATCCAACTTATTTTTTACGGTTGTGGTATTTAGTTCCGTTGCGGAAAAATAGCCCTTTATAAGCAACCGTGCTTAACACTGGTACACCACCCATCATGGTTGGGTAGGTCGACACTATTACGTACCATTGAAAGTGGACGATTTCCTTTAAATGGAGATTTAAAAAACTAATAAGTGGACAGCTTTATGCCAAAGCAGCCTTAATTAACAACACTGACATGTGGCTTTAATTTGTGGTTACATATTTTATTTGACTGTCTTATTGCGATTTGCTAATTCTGTCTCCAGAGTCTACTTAACTAGGAACTGACCACAGGATTGAAGGTGCCAATCCCAAAGTGATGAAAACTAGGGATGAGCATTACGAACTTGCCTCCCTAATTCACTTGGTCTAAGATTTGGGTTTTAAAATTATATTCGTTATAATTATTTTTTTTTAAGAAGATGTCATGGTTTGTTTGATAAGATATTTTGGTTACTTTTTCTTCTTGCAGTTGAAAATTTGATTATCTGATACATGTTTTTTAATATTTATTTAGATGTTATTTGAAATAATATTTTAAAACAATATTTTTTTAATATTTAGTTTTTTTTTATATTTATTCTCTTTTTAAATATTTATTAGACTTTATTTTTAATACTTTCTTTTTAAGGAAATTTTCATCGTTTATATAATTATATATTTTTCAATTACTTCAATAAATTATATATTTTTCAATTACTTCAATAAATAATGTTATTAAATACATATGAGTTAAGGAGATAATTTTTCAACTAGTTTAGTTTTTCAACTTCTAGCTAAATTTATCAAACATACTCATATATTTTCAATTGTTTTATTTGGATTTAATGTTCAATATTTTTAGAAAAAATGTAATTTGTTTTAACAATTTATGTCATATATTTTTAGTTGTTTTTATTTGATTAAATGTTCAATATTTTTAGAAAAATATAATTTATTTTAACAATTTTTGTATTAATTATAAATAATATTCTATATAATATAATAATATATTTATTTTAAAATATATATTATAAAATATACCTAAATCATTTATTTTAGAGAATGTGATTTTTATTTTATTTTGAAAGCTAGAAGAATGTGATTTAACTTGAGAAAATTCGCATTCATATATTTTCAACATTTTTTTAGGACACCACAGTCAACTCCAGTGTCTTATAAATAAATGCATTTTGCCACAACCTCTTATTCCTAATACATCATCTACGTTTCCACCACGTTAAGTGTTGAAACACACATTTACGAGAGCAACATTTTTTAGTTTTTCAAGTTCCTTTATTCTCAAGCGAGTGAACATAAGCATTAAAACTTGATGACACTAATAATAGAACCAGAAATATGACACCAATAATTTATGCAAATATATTATAAAACTTTTTTTATCTTCTACTGATTTTTTTTTTGGATTTTCTCTATTTTATCACTACCTTTTTTTATATATGTGTCTTTATTTTTCTTTGTTTGATCTACGCTTATTTGTCTCTTATAAAGGTTTTTTTCTTAAACTTAATGCTCACAAACCGTATGCCAGCGACATTTATATATTCAGATTTGGTCACCACGAGAGTGACTCAAATTTATAAAATTTGAGCACAAATTTATATATATATATATATATATATTCTTTTGTTTTTAATATGAATCTTAACTTTTGTATGGAAAAGACCTCGTTGGGAAAGGATAAATAACCTTTAAGTGTTTTTTCTGGGAAAAAAAATCTTATAAGAGTGCTAAAAATATATTTTTTAATATAATTTTTAACATAATTTTTTATTGGTTATAATTTATTAAAATTATAAAATGAGGAGAGGTTGATAACCTATGACACGAAACCCTCAAAATTTTATGATGATCTTTAATAAATTTTAATCAATAAAAAATTTATATTCAAAAGAATATGTTATTAATATTTTTTTTAATATCTCTTTAAAAAAATATTTCTCTTAATATAGAGAATGACCAAAAATATTCTTTTTATAATCATATGTGTAACAAAAATAATAAAACAAAATTTAGGAAATATACCTCATAATGGGTCGATCAACTAATATTAATATATATGACATAATTTTATAACCAAGTTTTATCTTTTCACAAAACCATCTAATTAAAAAGTAGTTTAATTACCTATTTAATTTCTATAGTTTATAAATTTATTCTTTTTAGTCTAAATAAGTAAATTTTTTAGTCATGAAATTTAATAAGTAAATTTTAATTTTAATCCTTAAAATTTACATTTTAATTCTCAAAAGATTCTTACAAGTGAAATTTTAGTTAAAAAATATTAACAACAGAGATCTGTTGAGAATTAAAATGTAAATATCAAATATTAAAAAATTTAATTATTAACTATAAGGACTAAAATAGATAAATTTAAAAATCATAAGAATTAAATAAGTGATTAAAATTTAAAAAAATGATTAAGTATATAGATAGTTCAACAACTTAAAATAATACGTTTAAAAAAAACTTGTTCAAACTAATTGATTCTTAATGTATAAATTTAAAAGCTATAAGAATTAAATAAATAATTAAACCTTAAAAAATATTAAAACTTAAAATAATACGTCTAAAAAGAAATTTCTTCAAACTAATTGATTCTTAATGTATGAAAAACTTTGATACATTCACCATTGATATTATTTAAAATATAGAATATTCAATAAATGTATAACTTCTGTAAAAGAAATAAAATATTCCGATAAAAGGCAGGCTAATAACGAAGCATTAAATACTAAACAGAAAATGTGATTGGCATTTTCTTTCCGTACTAAACGGAAAATGTACCTCCAGCAACTCTCCTTCTGAGTCACATCAACACAAACATGTATCTATGATAAAATATGTCACACCCCACTAACTAGTAAGTGCATCCTTCGTCAACTGCCCAATCAATCCAAAGCAGAGCCTCCACGTTTCTTTCTTTCTTATTAAAGCTGATGCTTTCTGTGACTTCATTCATTCAGCTGAAAGGAAATGAGGGGTAAAACAGCACTACTAACAGCAGACAAGAAAAATGGAGATTGAGGACACATCAAGTAGAGTATCTATTGCATTTCCTCTTGGCTTAGCTCTTCTTGTTGCCTTGTTATTGTTCTTTTGTTGCTTCTTTTGTTGCTGCTTGCACTGGGAAAAACTCCAACCTTTGTTTCCATTTTGTATGGTTATCGTCGATACTCAGCCTCAGACACAAGCAGACTTCACTCCCCCTCCTCACAAGCCAGGCTTTCCTGTCTTGGTAACAACCACTTCTCTTGCTCACACAGTCACAAAAAAAACATCATTTGCTTCTAATTCTAATGTATCATCGCATTATTGTTATTATTTAGGTATAACATGTTTTTTGTCCAAGAAAATCAAAATATTAATTCTAGTCTTTATAAAAAAACCATAAAATGTTAATTAGTTCCACTTAATTAAAAGTGATGACACAATTAAATTGTATTCTTTAAGTGATTCAAATCCTGATTGATTTTTTGAATATGAAAAATATTTATCATTATTTTCAGTGAGAATAACTTCATAAATATCATAATCAATAAAAAAAATTAAAAATAATATATTTTTAGTTTCTCGTTAAAGACTAAATTTTTTTTTAAAAAAAATATAAGGTGAAATTAAAGTCATTTTTCTTTAAGTAAAATGTTAAATTCAGATATTAATCTTTAATAAAATTAATTAATATTTTATATTAATATGATGATAAAAAAAATTGATGTTTTATCCTTAAAAAAAGGAAACGATTAATGAGATTTGTTTTTGGTGTTCAGATGATGCAGCATAACCGAGGTGAGAGCTTGCCAGTGCTGATGCCAGGAGATGAGGTTCCAAAATTCATAGCACTAGCATGCCCATGTCAGCCTCCAACAAATGAAATGATCACAATCCATGTGCAGAAGACAGCACCAAATGATTTTTGCGGCGGAGCTTAAGGGGTACAAAGTTACAAACTAATTAAAGCCTTAATTAAAAATACGTACCAAGTTGCAATTAGCAAACCCATCTCAATTCTCAAGTCCCTGAATTGAAAGAAATTTCATCCATATATACAACGTACAAACTCAAACATCTGTGGATAGCTTTGTCCTGAGAGAGATGATCAACAAAAACCTCGCGGGGTTGAAGTGCTAGTGATTGGGAAATTAATTAAAGCTGTGCATCATCTCTTGATAACTTTCATTTTTTATGTTCCTGCAGACACCACTAATATGTACAACATAGTGGTGTTTTTTTTTCCCTTAAGTTTGAATTCGCTCAATTGGATTCGGATCACTGTATGCTAAAATAAAGCTTGCTGCATTTCGGAATACCATTTTTCGGGGAAAAAATGAGACAGACAGAGAAAAGAAAAAATACAATACGGCGAAAGTAATGTTAGAGACAGACAAAAGGAGTTGCAAGACATCATTATTATTGTGCATAATAACAAGTTTTCTTTTTGGTGCAGTGCATAATAACAAGTTAGTAATAATCACTACATGTTTTCTTTTTCAGTTGTCGCCTTTATTCATCGAAGTATGACTCTAATCTTGAGTCTTTTTTTTTGGTATAAACTAATCTTGAGTCTGAATGGGTGGTTAAGTAAATTTCTAATTGAAATGATACTTTAATCTAAAATTTAAACTCCAAAGGTTATAACTAAAGTTCACTTCTTATTTAACTATTTTGTATATTTAATTAACATATTCTGATTATTGGGAATGTGGGCTTGGTGTCCGCGATATTGGTCCATTATCGAAACCCACGATTTACGTATCTTAAATTTGCAAATGGCAGGAATCGAAGTATCGTATGGGGAATTGCTTTGCGCATCCAAAAGACTGCTTGTGCACTCAGCACTTTTTCTGTTTTTCCAAAATTACCCCTGGCAAATTTACGGATCCATAATCTGTATGGACCCATTATGGATTCGCAATCCATTGTCACAAAATTTATTATGTAAATTTACATTTGTATTAAATATACATTATAAATTTTGGTGTTATATATAACAACATTAATTATTTTATAACAACCTATTAGCTTAGTTGGTTAGAATATTATGTCAATAACCTAAAAAGTCACAGATTCAAATCCTGCATATGGGCCATTAATTCTTAAAACACATTTAAAAAAAAAATAAAAACAAAGATCCGTAAATTTGCCAAGGTTAATTTTGGAAAAATGGAAAAAGCGCTGGGTGCACAAGCAATTTTCTGGGTGCGCAAAGAAATTCCCATCCTATCGGTTGTAAATGCTATTCGGTTCACTTATTATATTTAGGTCCATGTCTATTTTGAAAGCTGAAGGCCCGATATCCAAATAAAATTTAAGTAGAAGAACATTGTTATTTACACCTAATTATTATTATTATTATTATTATTATTATTATTATTATTATTATTATTATTATTATTATTATTATTATTATTATGTAAATAAATACGGGAGAAAAGAAATACTTTCCATGATTATCAAATTTACCTCATTTTTTCTATTTTTAATTATTAAATTTACTTACATATCCCGACTTTTTACCTCCCCTCCCCTAATCAAAGATCAAAATGCTCTCAATTTAGGTCCTACTTGTTTCTCTTTTAAAAAGAATTTTTAGTTTTCTAAACTGATATAAAAAAATGTTTGGTTGAATAAAACTAAAAAACTCTCTCGAACTAACTCAGAAAAAAAAAAAAAAACTCTTTCCAGTCAAGTGCATTACCTCCAGTCAAGATGATTTTAAGAGAGATTGTATAGAGGAAATCTGAAATGTAAATTTGAAAACATGTAGGAGTTGTTTCTGCTTTTTAGTTTTTAAGAATAATTTTCCGAACTTTTATAGATTTTAAGCGAGAAATTAATTGTTAATTTGAATAGGATAAAATTGTTTAAGAAATATTCTTTTTACAATAAAAAAAACTGAAAAGTGTTTAGCAAAACATGCTCTTTGTTTCATGTTTTCTGGACCTATTTTTTTTCTTTTCTTATCAGTTAATAGTCATTGTTCTGTTTTGAAGTGAGATATGAAATAATGAAAGAGGTTTGAGGGAAAAAAGGAAGGTAAAGGACGAAGATATTTAAATAAATTTAATTTTTTTAAAAAAAAAGAAAATGAGAAATATGTTTAACAATTGCGTGAACATAATTATGTGTAATATAGACCGAAGTTGAGGTTGATCGACCAGGGAAAGAAAGAAGCACACTCGTCATCATAGGCGTGTGAGTGGCGTTACCTTAAAACGAGCACGATATGGTGACGATGTTTAGGATCCAACGGCCTTCACCAAATATCATATCATAATTAACATGCGGAACAACCACCCTTCCCAATGTCCATGATGCTGTGTATGCATTGGTTTAACAGCAAATGTAGCATCTGCTAATGATTCTTTCTTCTACGGATCCAGGGTTTTAAAGACACCTTTCGTAAGAAAATTTAACAATATTTATTAAATTTTTAATTGCTTTAATTTTTTGTATTTTTTTGGATCTCAGTAATTAATAACTTAGTATAATACTTTTTATTGTAATATATATTGTACGAGAAAATCATGTTTGAGCTATGAAGGAGCCAGATTTTTTTTAATATAATTGTTGTTTTTAAATCCACAAATATTCATGATTAATTTATTAGTTTTTATTAACGAGTGGATTTAAATTCGTAATTATCATTTTTTATTATTAGGTCAACCTTATCCCTCTCTGATCATATACAGATAAATCAGAACTTGGGAGGTATTTTAAGTGTGATCACTTGGGCTCATTTGGGTGCTTTGTTGGTGTGTTTCGCCTCCTACATTGGATTCGATCCTCTCTAAGCTCTTGAAATTGCCTTCAACAAGAATTGAAAGAAAATCTGGTCAGAGTCTGACTATATGTTGGTGATTCAAGCACTGAGAAACCCGTCCGTTGTTCCTTGGACCTTGATCCATCCGCGGGGATTGAGAAAATTGCTTATTCTTTTGTAAACAGAACCATATAGTTTTGTTTTCCTCTCACATATTCACAGTAGGAAATTCTTGTGCCGATGCTTTAGCTATTCATGGAGCCTCTTCCTAGGCTAGATTTACTTGGTGGGATTCTGTCCCTCTTTTTGCTAAGGACGCATTCCTCTGTAATATAAATGTTTTCCTAATTATATGTTTTTGTAATCTCCTAAACCAGTCTTGGTCTAGTCCCCCATTTTATTTATTTTGCTTAATGATATTTGGGGTGATCTATTTTGGATTCTTATAAGGGTGTCAACATAATTAGATGCTTATATTTTTCCATTGGACGTTGACAGTTGCTCTACTTAAATTTGAAATTACTAATTAAATTTAAACAATTTTATATTAGTTGATTTACATGTTCTGCAGTTCACTGGTATAATATTAGATTTTTATTTCCATAGTCAAATATTTGTCAACATTTTTTTCATATAGAAAACTCTGTAATAAAGAAGAAAAAATCTTGGTGATAATTTATAAAAATGGAAAATATCTCCTTAAGTCACTTACATAAAAATGTCATCTGCATACAAGCATGCCATGTTTGCTGTGGACAAATTGGAAGAGGAGAAACAACATCAAGTTCAATGCAGCTCAAGGTGTCTATGATGGGGTGTTGGATGAAACAAAGTACATGGCTTGGTCTTGGTGCAAGGCAAAGATTAAATTTTTTTACACATCCCTATAAGCATGGAGACTTGATCTGCTAAATTTTCTACGACAACTCCAATACCAGTAGATGGTTTCCGGGCTTTTGGCCAAATCTCAACAAGTATTCACATAAACATGTTTATAATTGATAGGGGCTTATCTATGTGTTATAGATATGTGTGTTAGTTGAAGGGCGTGCTTCATTTGTGTTAGAAGAGTTTTTTTACATAAAAAAACTACTAATAAATTGATATTAATTGAATAATAATATTTAACAACATCTTTAATGCAATTATTCGCCGTTTAATACTTTAAAATAAATAAAGCAATTATTATTAAGTGTGAATAGTTGATTACACAATAGTATCATTTATTTCTGCCGCATAATAAGTATTGCCTTAGAATTCTTCACAAAAAAAGAGTATTGCTTAAGAAAAAAAATTAAGTCATAAAATAAGTGTTATTTTAACGTTTTAAAGCAATATTAATTATTTTTTTTAGTTTTTTAATGTAATATTAATAATAAATTTAGTTTCTCTTATTTACTTATTAGCTTTTCTTAATATGTTTGAAAAACTTAAAATAACACTTAGTATTGGACAAAATTTCAAGTCCTTGATATAATCCATTAAATGTTTGATTTTGTGAAGCAAAATTGAATTTTGCATGCTAAATAACTAAGATTAATCATATAAAATTTTAAAAAATATTGAAATAATTTTAAATTGTTTCCTCTGTTCCTAAATAGTATAAGACATTGTTTAAAACACAGTTCTTTTTTATAACATTATTTTATAATTTTTTCTTGCATTAATTATTTGTTAACCAAAATTCCCTTATTATTTTAGTCTATAAATAATAAATGTTATTAATTATCTCTTTCTCTTTCTTATGGGAATTGAAAAAAATAAAGAGTTTAATTTTCAAAATTAAATCTCCACTATTATTACTCTCTCCTTATATACAATAATTATTTAAATGGAAAAAGTGATATAGTTATATCCAATGACTTCGAGGTTAATTTTGAAAATTTGTCGTAATTAAAGACAAAATTAATCAATTTTTTTTATTAAGTGTGAATTAGTTATACTAGTGTCTAGTATTTTTTCTACAGTAGCAAACTCAACTCATTTCATTAATGATGTAACTGTAAATACAATAAGGAATCTAATAAAAAAATGTCAGACTTGCATGACTCGTTGTCATCCTTGTTAAGGTATGAACAACAACATTTACTTGCCTTTTAATAAACTTTAAGGATTGAAGTATTTTATAAAATTTCTTTGTGTACATTGGGCATGTTTCCTAATTTATAGTCGAAGATTAATTCATTTTCCCCTCCCGTGATTGGGTGGTGCAAATCAAAATGTGGAGCACAATCTCTAGTGAAGAGTGAAGAGGTTAACAATCGCACTCTAAAGCCTACAATCCTAAATTAAAAAAGAGCTTTCTTATCCCCCAAAACGGCATTCTGCTTTGCCCTGTTTTTCTCTATCGCCCTCAACACATTTTAACGCTCTCTGTATGTATCTTGCATTCAAATTTCAAAATCCTACGCAACTCCCTTTTCTTTTTGAACGATCTGTGTTGGACACCAATATTTTAGTAGACATCTAGTAAATGAAAGAGATAAACGATTGAGGAACATAAATATAATAAGTGGTAAATGAGTGTTTAATATATGGTTTAATTATTCATGTATTATAGTTGTTTTTTTTAAAGAGTGTTGATAACATATTTTTTTAAAGGAAGAAGGAAAAAGTCAACAATTTCATCCTTCTTATTAATAAAAACTAACAAATTAATAATTAACATTTATTAATAAATAAATAATATTTTTTTAAAAGGAATGTTTGTAATATATATGAAAAAATCATTAGTATACTTGCTAGATAAATTCTAACGTAAAATAAAGTAATAATTCCTTGGTTTAAGTAATCCTGTTTGAGTTGCTCTCAATATATTTATTAAAATTTATTAAAACTAAAAAAATATTTGTTGAGACTTATTAGATGACTCTAGAGTACGAGGCATACAAAATTTTATAATTTTTAATAAATTTCAATTAATAATAATATAAAATATGTTTAAAAGAGTATATTATATTATTTAAAATAATATGTAGTTTTTAATAACTTATATAATATGTACATATTTCAAATTTCTAACACATTATTTCTAATATTTTTTATTAACTAAAATTTATTAGAATCAATACATGATAAGTTGATCAAATTGATCAGTAAAAAAAAAGTTCATCAAATTAAATAAGAAATAAGACTTCCAGAATTTTGTGGCATCTAATAAATTCTAGTGATTAACAAAAATGTGTTACAAGTGATTACTAATATTTTTCTTTTTCTATATTAGTAACTTTTTCTGACTCAATAAAAACTTAATAAATGTACTAAAAAAATTGTCTTTTATTTATGTTCCCTATTTTGGATAAAATTATGTTGGACCACAATGCATTGATTTTTAATCTCGTGGCCTCCTGGATCGTTTTCAGGTTTACTGTGTCGTGTACTAGACTGCTAGGTCACATTGAAGAGGACAACAGTTACAGCCATCAAGGGAATGTACAATTAAAATATTTTATTCTTTGTTTCCTTATTTGCCCTTATGTGGCAATTGAAGGACCTTGTGACTATGACCCACAACATGCGCAAGAGAATAAATGGGATTCTTATAGTGGCCATGCATGTGGTTGTGTGTGAGTATATGTGGTGTTAACTTAGCCTATTGTACCTATTGTGTATGATACGGAATAGGTGGATTAAGAGGGAGAATCTTGTCACCTTTGTTAGGGTAATAAGTGGGGTGATTGAAATTGTTGCTTTAGAAACATTTGGCTAAGCAAGAGAGCATTCTAAATATATCTTAATTATGTGCTTTTTATAATGCCACATAAATTTAAATATTTTATACAAATTTTACTTTAGTACTAAAGTTAATAAATTTGGCTAAGCAAGATAGCATTCTAAATATATCTTAATTGTGTGCTTTTTATAATGCCACATAAATTTAAATATTTTATACAATTTTTTTAATCAGCAATAAGACTTTCATTGATAGCACAAGTTGTGTAAAAATTACTAGGAGAGTAGCAAATACCCCACTCACAGAACTTACATAATCTTATGACCCAAAGCACCCTGAAAACAAACCGTGCTTAGTCGAAACCTAGCAAATATAGCTTTTTTTAGAGTGTCCATAAGTGCATCTAGCTAGTGACAAGCATTCTAAATATTATAAATATTACAACATAGATATAAAATCTAAAATTATATAACAAAATCACTGCATAATTAAAGATCGATACGAAATCTATAAAGATGAACCACACCCCCCTGACAAATACAATTAATTTGATCCTACCAAGCATACCACTGGATTTGTTTGCCATTGTTGGAAGGAAAAATCAAATTCATTTTTATATGCCTTCAACCGCGTCCACATCACAAACAAAATATTGTGCCATACCTGATCATGGTCACAACGTTTGCCTTAAAAATGACAGCATTTCTTTGGTTCCAAATACACCATACAATTGCACTCCATGCAATATCCCACCAATGACCCTTCAACCCAAGAGAACTTTGGAAAACATGTTATGTACTAGATCTTGGCAGTGCCATGCTAGCCCCAAAGAGTTTATACCATCTCTTCTAAATTTGATGAGAAAAATTACAAGTGACCAATATATGTGATGTTTCCTCCTCCTCCTCCTGGCATAATGGACAAGTAATGCCTCCATCGTCAAGTTGCACACCTCTCCTAACAAGGTTGATCTTGGAGGATATCCTATCATAGAATAACTGCCAAATAAGAAAAGCCACCTTGCTAGGAATATTTAGTTTCCAACGGCCTTTAAAAATATTCACCTCACTTCTTTCAATATGCAAAATTATATAGAGCCGCATAAGCGGATCTAACCGAGAATACATCTTTCACCCACAACCAACAATCATCACCTTGGTTAATTAAATTTGCATCTTCGACCATTTTGTGAAACTCATCCACCGAACTACGTTCCCACTCAAACCACTCTCTCCTCCAAACAAAGTCCCAACACCATCTATCTTGATCCCAATGACCCATATTCTTGACTACTTTGCCTTTTGGTTCGAAATTGATTAACAACTAGCAAAGGTATTTTGTAGGCAATCAACTTCCAACCAACTATCCTCCCAAAATTTAGTGTTGCTTCCATCCCCAATTTTCCACTCCCTCAAGCTCTCAAACCATCCATCACTCACACCTCCACAAATAAGCTCTAGATCCCTCCACCAAATAGACTCAAAAGAATTTATTCTCACATTCTCTCAACCCACGCCATCCCAAATATTTTGACTCCAACACTCTCACCCACAAAGTCCCCCTATCTTGGAATAAATTATATCTCCACTTTGTCATAAGTGCACAATTAAACAAAGAAATGTCCTTGACCTCCAACCCACCATGTGATTTAGGTGCACAATTTTTTCTCCATCCTACCCAAGATATTTTCTCCCTCCCCTCCAACCCACCCCAAAAGAACTTCCTTTGTAACCCCCTCAAAATCTTAGAAACCCCCTCGGGAATTTTAAAAAAGGATAAGAAAAAAAGTGGTAAAGATGTAAGTACTAAGTTAATCAAGCAAATTTGGCCGGCAAAGGGTAAATGTTTGCGCTTCCACGATGCAAGTTTCTTCTTAAATTTTGTGATAATAGGCTTCCAAGTCTACATCCTTCTTGAATTTGTTCCAATGGAGATCCCCAAGTAAATAAAAGAGTCGACAAAATTCTACAATTTAAGAAGCTAGCATATCTTTCAACCACCTCAATCCCTCCAAATCTTAATTTAAGTGTCTTGTTAGACGACTTTAATGCCTATATTTTTCAAGACTCCTCGTAATAAGTATTTTAAGGACATTCCATTGTTAAATAAAAATAAAAATACTTATTGTTTAAAAATATAAAAATATCTAACACTTTATTGATTTAATATGCAGAGAGAATAATATAATATATTATAAAATGATAAACTAAGTAAAATATCAAAAGGATCATTTAAAAAATAAAAATAAAAACTTTCATAAAAAGTACAATATTTAATACTATTTACATACTTTTTTACTGTGTTTTTAATTAAAGAACTAGTTATCTATACCTTAATTAGTATTCTTACAATATTCACCAACAACACTTTATAATTTTTTTATAAAGTATATTTAATCTTCTTTGACTAACAAGGCACTTAAATTAAAACTTGCAATATATTTTTGCGCAAGTCAATAAAATGATGATTAAATATTTTAAAATTTAATAATCATGTGCACTTAAAATATAGATTAATTTTATACAACTACCCAATCACAATTTATCATTGATATGATTAATAATGTAATTGTTATAAAAGTTAATAAACTTATGATGATAATTTGTGATTAATGATAGTATAAAATTATTTTAAATTATGAATGCATAATAATTGTTTTAATATTTTATGCATTAACATGTGTAATGAATTTGTTATTTTTATAATAATTATTTTAAAAATTTATAATTTAATGTAATTTCTTATTAATTAATAATATAAAAAATTTTACATTGATTAGACAAATTTCAAATTACGATTGATTGCAACTTTAATTAATAATTTAACAATTAAACATTTTGTATAAAAAAATTTATGATGTCAATCAATTAAAAACCATCTTTTGATACAATATTTAAACTAATTGTTATAAAAAGTTAATAAATTTATTATATATGATTGTTTATTATTAAATAACAATATAAACTGCTATGTGGACAAGTGGCCTACTTGTTTTCTGATATCAGATGTCAACAAACTAAAAATCGAATGATAAAGATTTTTACCTCGTGTCCTTGTTTCGAACGTAAAACTTAAATCCAAATCATCAGAAGACAATGTTTTTACCTCTAGTTTAAATGGACTAATTTCGTTTCGTTTCCAATGAAAATAATAATACTACTTTGCAGCAGATGAGCAGAATGATACGACGCACATGGTAGTATTTTGTTTCTTATAAAATTTATATTTTAATATTTTTGGAAGCACGTGTAATTTTTTTTGAAGGGATGAAGCACATATGATTATGAAGCGTTCCAATTTTACAATTTTTTTAACACACAGAATGATACAACATGCATGGTAGTATTCGGTTTCTTATAAATTTAAATTTTAATAATTTTGGAAGCACATATGATAATGAAGCGCTAACAATTTTAACACAGATTAACTAGTAGCTCTTAAAATAATGTT
Source organism: Glycine max (assembly GCF_000004515.6). Taxonomy (NCBI): domain Eukaryota; kingdom Viridiplantae; phylum Streptophyta; class Magnoliopsida; order Fabales; family Fabaceae; genus Glycine; species Glycine max. The sequence continues at coordinate 7,194,905 of NC_038242.2, read as the reverse complement.
TTGGCATGTAGCTCTTAATTTCAACAAATCCATTCCATACAAGAAGAATAAATCAACGGTGCGCTCTCAATCATCAGAAAAGCAGGACCATTGAGAACTTAAGCTGCGTTCCATCGTATATGTTCGGCGGAATATTATTAAAAAGGTGAGAGTAGCTTACCCAAATAAATACCAGTATAAAATGAAGTGACAGTACAAACTTAATGAAATTTGGAAATTACATAAAGCGCAGTGTTTTTACAAGATACTTTCCTTTTATTAAAGTCATATTTTAATGCATGGAGTTTCACATCCGACAGCAAAAGCTTTTGTTACTTTATGCCCCATGGAAGGTCCTTAGTTTTCTCTCTCTTCATCTCAAAGTTTCACTCTCACTCTTCTTCTTCTTCTTCTTCATCCTTTCTGATCTGTGCTGTTTTTTCAGGTAAAACGTTTTAATATTCAGCTTGTGAGCTTTGCTTCCACGTTTTGCTTTCTTTTGTTAGTTGAACCAAACAATTGGATTCTGAATTTCTGGAACCTTTCTGCAACCAACCCCGTGTGGTGTGTGTGTCTTTGTTTTTGCCCTTTTTGCTTTCATGCTTCCAACTTTGGCATGGGTCTTTGTCTTTCCCATTAATGGGTGAAAACAAAAATTCAATCTTTATTAATACTTTTCCAAATTCCTTTCTGGGCATTAACACAAGTATGGTCTTTTTTCTTTCTTTCTCGTTTTTGGAGGGAGTTCTTTTTACTTGATAGTTTGTGAATTTTCAGCCATTCAATTTTCTTCACTTAAATTTTCTGTCACTTCCATTCTTTTTTTTTTTAAAGAACCTACTGTTTGTAGTTTCTCTGCTGAAGTTTGCTTATAGAAGATGTCAAATTATTGAGTGAAGAGTATGTCTCATAAATTCAGAATTCTTCCTTGGCCATCTCTCTCTCTCTCTCTCTCTCTCTCTCTCTCTCTCTCTCTCTCTCTCTATATATATATATATATATATATATATAAAGTTATGGTTTATTCCTTCACAGTTATTTTTTGTGAAGTTTTTAACTTCTTTCCACCGAAAAGTAATAATTACCTTATACATGTGTGAGCACTATGTGACCATGGGTAGAAATGAACGAAGGTTGTCTTATCTTCTCATGTTTCGCTGTTTATTTATTGATTTAATTAATAATTATTATTTTGTGTGTTGCTTCTAATTCTCAAAGCCGTGTTGTCAACTTTGCAATTTGCATTATTAAAATTAAAATTAAAAAAATCCATACTCTGATGATTGTTGCTAAGCCTAATTTAATGCTTCTTGGGCACAAAGCAAAGAAATTTTGAACAAAGGTATGCTTCAATATTTCAATTCAATACATTATAGAAGTTCTGAGATGAATTGTATGTTGAGGTTGTTTATACATCAAGTGTGGCAACTGTTTTCCAGTGTACCATTTTTGTTTCCTGTTTGTTTGCCGATCTTGAAGGTTGTGGCATGTAACTTAAGATAATTGAGATTACTGAATTTGCTTTATGAACAATGTCAAATGGTGTTATTGTTTGATAGGGTACAACAAAATTGGGTGCTTTCGGTTAAACTGTGATGTCTCCGCCAGTGCTGAGCATAGGGGAGGAGGAGGGTAAAAGCAATGTCACTTTGTTGGTTTCCTCATCAACCACCATGGAAAGTGTGTGTCTCAAGAGCTTAGAATTTAAAGAGCGCAACTACATGGGATTATCTGATTGTTCTTCTGTGGACAGCTCGGTTCCGTCCTTCTCTGAAGAGACTAAAAGTAATCTGAACCTGAAAGCCACTGAACTCAGGCTCGGGCTTCCAGGATCACAGTCTCCTGATAGAGATTCTGATCTTTGCTTAAGAAGCTCAACTCAATTTGATGAAAAAACTTTGTTTCCGTTGCGTCCTTTGACTGATGATCACCATTCTTCAGCCAAGACTGCTGTTTTGGGAAACAAAAGAGGGTTCTCTGATGCCATGAACGGCTTCTCCTCAGAGGTAAACAACCATTTATTATTTACATGAAGAACATGTACTTTCTAAATGCTTGCTTGGCCAGACTAAAAATCTCCAATTTATCATGCAGGGGAAATTCCTAGTTGATTCGGAGGCCGCCAATCCGATACTGTCTCCCAGGCCTGCTTCTAACTTGGGATTAAAACCTGGTTCTACACTTGAGAAGGTTGGAGTTCAGCAAACCAAAATGAAAGAAGTAGCAACAACAAAGGCCAATGAAGCTAGACCCACTATTGATGGTTCTGCAAATAATAATAACAGTGCACCAGCTACCAAGTAAGTGGAAAACCTTAACTGATCACATTAAATTTGGGAAATTAGGTTTAACTGAGGAAATCACCTCTAATCATCCTTGTGTGCCAGGGCTCAGGTTGTGGGATGGCCTCCTATAAGATCATTCCGGAAAAATTCATTGGCTACCACTTCAAAGAACAATGAAGAAGTTGATGGAAAAGTGGGGGTTGGTGCACTGTTTGTCAAGGTCAGTATGGATGGTGCTCCCTATTTAAGGAAAGTAGACTTGAAGAATTACTCTACATATCCAGAATTATCTTCTGCTCTAGAAAAGATGTTCAGCTGTTTTACTATGAGTAAGAAAGAATTAGTTTTATGTGGAAAAACTTGACCTTTCAATTATTTATGTATGAACAGTCTGCCTGGATCCAGTTACTGCTTGTTTTGGTATGATTTCAGGTAAATGTGGATCTCATGGAATTCTGGGCAGGGAGATGCTGAATGAAACCAAGCTGAAGGACCTTCTTCATGGATCAGAATATGTTCTTACATATGAGGACAGAGAGGGCGATTGGATGCTTGTGGGTGATGTTCCCTGGGAGTAAGTTCTAATTCATTTTTGTACTTGCTTTTCCATTAGCTCTTCTTTAAAGTCTTCAAAAATAAAATCCTGAAAGGTAACAACTTTATATTCTAGAAATCTGTTTTCTTGTACATTTGTAGTTTTAATTCATATTAGCATGTCTTGGAAAGGAAGCTAGGAAGCACTGATACTTCAAAAATGGTTGCTATACTAGTGTCCTATATGATACTTGGGCTTTTTTTATGCTTCTAAGTGGGACACCATATTGATTAGATTAATATAGTATTTTTTCTTGTTTACAATAATTACAGTTGACTTATGAAACATTTATGTCTTCATTTTTGATACATTTGTTTTGATTGCTCAAGGAAAAAACAATATTCTGCTGTTGTCCGTGCCAAATGTCAACTTAAAACCTCTGTAGTGTTACATGCAGAGTAATTGTCCTTCCTGTGTTATCATTTCTTTATGAATTTTCAAAGGAATTTTCTGAATGCACAATGACTAATTTAATATTATTAAGACTGGAGAACAAATTTCATTTGTAATTATATTTTTCTAGTGACTGCCATGGCCTACGGGAAGCTGCTTTTTGTTTTTGGAGCATACTTGTAGAATTGCAGTTTTATGTGGCCTCAGGTTACTTGAAATTGTGGGTACTAGAATGTCTGTAGCAACTTTTGGGAGAAAGATTGATTGTTTAACTATTTGAATTTTGACATGTAAATCCATCATCTGATTTATGTTTCTCTTAAAGAACAATACATAATGTGTTTTTGTGGGAAACTAGGACATTTAATTTTGATCTAATGGCAATTACAAATTTCAAAATTTTACAATGTCCATGAATTATATGGTGTGATAGGATAAAAACTGTCATTGCAAGTGAAATATTCTGGTTATTCCAATAATGTGTTAGCCTGTTTCCTAATAATGTATAGTTTTACATTGATAAAGTTCATTTTCATATAAGATAGGGTTAAGCTTTTTACATGCCCTGTTAAATCTTTCATGAAATGAAGTTGCATCATGTTTGTTTCTCTGCAAACTAATTCAAACAATGTCTTGACGAGATGCAGGATGTTTATTGAAACATGCAAGAGGCTGAGGATCATGAAGAGTTCTGATGCCATTGGTCTAGGTATTTTTTATCAACACCATATGTCGCATAATTAAGTTTAACTTTAAACATAATACTTGTCTGAAAATCGGCTAAGTATAGAAGAAAGGAAAAGCAATAAAGCTATAAAGCGTTTGGTTCATTAATTAATTGCACACCACATGGTTAAATAGTTTAGCAATCAATATGTAATAAAAAATTTCAAATAGCCTGGTAGCTAGTTGTTTCAATTATGCAGTGGTGGTAGAATAGAGGTATAAATTATATCTATAATCTTAGTAATCAAATAGTCTTACGGCTACAACTACAATACACGAGTTCTAGTCCAAATTGAAGTTTGAAAATAAACAACTTCTTTCCAAAGAATTTGTTTTGCATTCTAAATATGTGATTTAAAAAATGCTTATAGAAATTGTGTTCAGAATTCAGATATGGTTAGAAGTGAGCTATTTTTCCAATTTTAGAAAAATACTTTATGAATGTGAACTCGGAGTGAGCAGAAATCAGAAGACAATCATAGAAACCAAGTTGAAAATATTTTTCTTTCCCAGTTGTTTGAAACCTTCCTTCAACTTCTCATGAGTTGTACCCAAAAGTTTTTAGTCTTATTTAAATTTACTTTTTTATGCCTACTTGCAGCTCCCAGGGCTGTTGAAAAATGTAAGAGCAGAACCTAGGCAGTACCAGTGTTCCTCTTCGAACATGGTGTATTGGAAGCGAGAACTGAAGGCATATGGGACTGGATAGAATCTCATACTAAGCTGCCATAATCCTTCTATTGTTTATTATGTGTCCGTTTTATGTTGTCATGGCGTTTATGATTTAGTAAGCTTCTTTTCAAGATTGTTGTGATAAAACTTAACAAAACTCTAAGACTTGACTGTGGGAGTAGCTATATTTTATGTACCCGAGTTAATGTTATGGTTGAAGGATCTTTGATGTGTTAATTTTGCAGCGTCTCAACGGGGTGTCCTATGTTTGTGTGAAAGAAAGAAAGAAAAATGTATGTCAGTATGTCCCTTTGCCATAACTGTTTGCCACTTATCAAAGTCATTATACAAAAGAGCATACGGTTGTCAGGATCTAGCAAAAAACTGACACGAAAAAGGTAGAGTTCCCAAGCTAGGTGGATGTTTCTGATCATGAAATTTTTTTACTAGTTCTTTACATCATGTTTGCACACCAATTTGTAGAAACAAAATATTAATAAATTGTGCTTGGTGATGCTTTGAGGTTTGAGCCTGGACCTTGGAGTTGAACTATTTAGATTTTGTCAAGACATATAGGATATGGTTGTCGGGGGGGTCTAGGAGCCAAGCATGTGAAAGCTCTGACCATAGGTTGCAGTGGGTGGATCATCCTGTTCAATTAAACGGGCCAACACACAGCAGTGGCGTGACATTCTGAGCAATTTTTTTAGCCTTTTGTGGCTCTAGTTCTATGTTCGATTGAGGTTTATGGTCCAGTCACCAGTGTGTTTGACAATTATTATTACCCTAGTCGTGTTTTGCATGCCTCAACTAATAGGGGGCATTTTACTATTTCGTCTTGTTTTAGAGCATGATTGCTATTAAACTAAGTTGCATAGCAGGCTACTATTTCTTCATGTTTTAAAGCGTGATTGAAAATCAGGTGGAAAATAAGAATACTTTTGTGAAAGTATTAGAACTTTTATTTTTGTTTTTGTTTTTATTCAATATTAGAACGAGCGTCACACAATTAACTACAAACTAAACATGCACTTATTATTACTATGAGGGTTGATAAACAAAAAGGTGTTGTTTTAGATACCCACTTCGAGGCTAAACTGAGTAAATTAAAGGGGTTTTGAGTAATGTATAAATTTGGTGCATGTACGTATTGGTTCAAGTCTTTTCTTCTAAATTAGAGGGTGTCTTGCAAAAGTGGGAGTTCAGGTACCTCTCGTTTGGGAAATGCATCCACAGTCACATTCGTCCTATGCATATGATTCTCTCTGTCCACCGTGGTTAAGGAAACACAGCAAGGGAGCATGTGCCCTCTAGTCTAATCGATTTGTTTCATTGTCTTTAAAGTTTATAGAAAATATTGCAGATCTTGTATACACAGTTTCACTGTGCAGTTCTAACTTCTGATGAAAATTTACCATTTGGTCGTAGTGAAATTCAGAGTGTGGTCGCATGAGCCATGAAGTACGAAAAATACAGAAATAAAATAAAATTAAACTTTTAATATGAAAAAAAAGGGCAAGCCCTTTACCAAAAAAAGATCTTGCTCAAGCGGTTGAGTTCAGGATATCCAAGAAGAGTGCCACGATTTATTTCCTAGCAAAATAATTGTTCTCTTATCTCCTATGTCATATCTTCTACTCCTTAATAATAATAGAGAATAAGAATATGCATGAGTTTAATTTAGAAATGGATCACTAGGAAAGTTATAGATCATGGAATATATACTATGTACGGACTTAGGAGGCTTTTATAAGAAGCAACGAAAAGAATGTAATCTTTTTTTCTTTTTTTTTTTTAAGTTGAAAAGAATGTAATCTTGAATTCGCGGAATGATAACATTTTTATTGGCTAAATTCTTGTTTTAGCCTATGATATTATATGAGAATATTTTGAATAAATAAAAAAATGCATGAGAATAGAATTATACTAGTCTCAGATTTTGAAAACCAATATTTATGTTAATCTTTTCCCCACCTTTTTCGTACGTGTATTCTCCTACCTGCCTTAGGGCCAGGGGTAGGTTCCTTACTGTGGGATTACTGTAGGGGTGTCTCCTCGTTTGATTGGTGAGCAGTTCGGCCTTTGGATTTCCAATAAATAAATAAACTTGAAGAAAGAATAGTATAAATGATATTTTTTTAAGTCAAGAAATAAATTTTTAAAAAAATCATAAACAAAAATGTCTTATAAGTTTAATATATATTATAAATCAATTCTTTTGTTAGGGCAAGTAAACGTAATTTATTTTTTAGCTACTTATTTAATATACATATCAGGTGATTATAATAATACTAAAAAATATAATACGTAAAATAATCAAGAATTTCTTTATATTTGAAATATACTGTTTGATTTCAATTTCCAATTTAATTCATTTATCATAAAGCTAAAAATATTTCTTTCTTAACCATCTTTTTTTTTTACTAGAGCATAGATATTCTCCAAATGGAGACAATCTTGTTAGAGAAGTGATCTCACAGTAGAATCGACCTACCTGATGATTTTTGTTGACCATCTTAAATCACTATCCTTATATCTTCATCTATATAGTCAATTTTCTTAATTATTTATCTCTTTTAATCTATCATTTTCTTATTTTAAATTAAATTTTAATATTCTTTAAAAGAAAATATCAGTAACTAAAAACAATCTTGCATCAAAATATAAATTATTTATAAAATATATTTTTGTTAACAATTTTAATTGTAATATATTTTATAAATTAAAATATATTTATTTACCATAAATTTTAGTTATATAAAAATAAACATGCTCCTTGTACATTATTCAAACTAAAAATGTAAATTTTGAATCAATATAGTTCTTTTGGTATTTAAATCAACATAGTTTAAATCCTTAGACAATTACCCCATATTCGTACACCTGGATCTTTTTAGTTGTCAATTTTTAGTTAATAATAAAGATGAAATGCAAAACGATTTGGTTTTGATTGGTTTTATTGGTTGCATTTGCTCCTTTTGGGTCAAGGTGGAAAACATTATCTTGGTTTGTATGATGCTGTTATGCTTACATGATTAGTGGGCCGGGAGGCACTGGGCTCTTCCCTGTGGACCTAGTACTGTCTAAAATATCAATAATTTTTATTGAAATATAATAAATTTCTGCTAAAATTTTACATTTATGATACACATGTATTTGTATTGAAGTGATATATTAAGTTTTCACTAATTGTTTTATCCGCATAAAACTGAAAGGAATACCAAAGTTTGCAAGAAAATAGGAAAATAAAAGTTTATCAATAACTAAGGTTCTCTAATGTCAATCTTGAACTTCGTTTTATGTGATTTTTTAAGCGGAAGGCCCAACCATGAACCATGACGTGAAAGGTCCAATGGAAAATGGTGATGGGTGAGTATGCGTGCGTACCAACCTAAATAGCTGTTGTTTCGCTCATCTAACAATTCTTCTAGTTTAGCCAAATGTTAGATTAAGTGATGATGTAGTGTAGTAAAATCAAAATAGATTATAATACAACCGGAAAAATATATTTAAGCCTTAATTAATTAAATAATGTTGTTAGAAGTTAGAACTCAAAAAAGGAGTGAATCAGCTAGACAACCCCTTCAACTGTTTATCAGTTAGTTGAACTCAAAGATCATAGAAAAATGATTTATTAGTTATTCGAATTTAATAAAGTGTATAAAGCAAGAAAATAAAAATATATTTACGTTTAATTTAAATCTGTCAAATTTACAATATATTTCATATACACAAGCAAATTAAATTATATGACATAATTTAAAATATTATAAAGCATAAAATATATTGTTCGAGTCGATTAAAATTCAAGTTTTAGGTTCACCAATAAAAAAATATTATTAATTTTTTAAATCTTAAAAGGTCTCAAATGTTGATTAAAAAGGTCTTATATATATCATCTTCCTTAAAGTATAAAAAAATTATATTAAGTTTTTGTTTTAGGACTCATTTTCTATTGGGCCAAACCTAAGTTAATTAAGCTTAATGGTTTAAGTGTTTAATTTAACCGACTAAGCTGGTCCAAATGTCCAATGTATATGATTTTCACAATATAAATAAAACACATGTCGAAATTAAAAGATCTATGTATAAGTTAGTATATTTCATATAACATGCCCACCCAATTTTATTTTATTTTTTACAGAAAAAATTAATATTTCATATAACATGTTACTACGAAAATAATTTGAATCATAAGATAAAAAAATCCTTATAATACTTTCAACAATTAATTGTTTATTGCAATCTGAACACAATAATCAGATATTAGATTCAAATCTTAGTCTTTCCATTCAAAAGCAGGTGCAATATCGGATTACGATCAATTGAAATACTTCAAACTAATATATTTATTTAGCTTACTTCCTGGTTTAAACAAAAATAATTGTGATAATAATTATAATTATGATAACAATATCAGGTCGCTTTTACTGTACGCTTGTGGCGTATAAGAGAAAGACAAAAGTAATACTACTTTCTCAAAGATTATAAAACTAAAAGATTCTTATTCAATCAAACTAGAACATGATTTATGACAGATGAGATATGCGCTTGATACATATTTGTATTATTATGCATTTATGTATTTTTCTATCTTCTCGGAACCAATCAGATTATTTTGTTTTGACAATCATCCCATGTGGTTTCAAGACGGATGCAAAATGTGGTCTCAAGGCTCACTCAAGTCAACTTGCTAATACATGAACCACCATTACTTCCATTCACAATATTGTTCAATATATTAATTAAAACCATCAGAATATTAACAAAAAAATATAGCTATTAATATATTTAGTGTAGCAGATTTGTCTCATACACAAACCTGTCAACGCTTAACAAATCCATTAGAAAAACTACCCAATCAATTTTGGCGATATCCAACTACTTTTTTTTTTTTTTGCAGGGTACATGTATAAATTAATTTCAAGAAAGGCTCTTAATTTGTTGTACTTATTTTAAAATAAGTTAGGCTCTCAATTCAAGATGCAGCATAGGTACCATAGGTTGCAGCTGAACGTCTCTATTTTCATGATTACTCAGTTGGAATGGATGGTACAAATGTAGTGGTCATCTGTTTTGCCTTATTTGCTGACTGCTTCAGTGGGAAGGCATGGTTATACTTATTATTCCAAGTAAGTTCTAATGTTCTATAACCTGACACATTAGAGTAATATATATAGTATGGTATATATGGGTGAGAAATAGAAATATCTTATGTTTTTTTAATATGTGATCAAGGATTTGATTTCTATCTTTGTATGTATGAAAAATATCTACCAAGAGAAATTGATTTCTTAAATAAACTAGATACTTGAAGAAATTGGTCATTCATTTTCAGCTAAAAAATATCCCGGATTAAAAAATAAACTGACACGTTCGATATTCAATATCTGACCATATAATTGATTTGATAAAAAAAAATTACCAATTTATTCCGCCAGCAACTAAGCAAGATCTATGCCCATCCCTTCAATTATTCACATTAAAAGAGTTATATCGTGACAGCATCCATGTAGAGCTTGGTGCAAATCAGCAGCAGCAGGGGATGGCAAAGGTTAAGAAACACCCATACTTTGCTGGATGTGAAGTAATTGTTACCAGACCAAAGTAAATTATCTCCCAAAAGTTGGTGGGTGTGCAAAAAATGTAGTCAGGAGAGATATTTTATTCTGCTGATTTAAACGCCTATTATTCAAATCACCTATAAACTATTTATTTGACAAGTAGTTTAGAATAGCCTTGAATTTCAACACCAAAAGGACCCCACCTCATCCCAATCTCCTTGTTTGAAAACTTAATAATAGAAATAAATGCTTATTAAACAAATGAATAGGAGAAGGGAATTATGTGCAAGGTGCAAAACATGGCCTAAGATGGTAGCCAACTATAGTTCTCTTGGACTTGCTCTACCTTCCTTGTACATTGCATGATTGAAGGAAGTTGGAGTGGTTAGAAATGGTAGTTGCAATTAAAAGTCATGAACCATGAAGATCACAGAAGAAAATTATTGGCATACTATTAATTAATTGCCGACCCTCACTCCCACTAGAATCTAAAAAGTTGATTACTTTTGACAAACTGGCTACTGCACTAAGTGAACTTAATGTAAAAATTACTGCCCCCTATATATGGAAGGCCTAAGGCTAATTCAATAAGGGTGTGTGCTTTTTTGTTGACAGAAAAAAAAAAAACAATGTTATTTTTGTAACTGCCAACAATATCATATTGACCTAAAAATTTTGTTAGACAGAGACCCCGGTTGTGCACTTTACCTGACCTTGATACTTCAAATCAGGATTTCAAATCAGATAGTGATAGAGGAAACACAACCATGCGGGGTCGTCGCTAATTTTGTGCTGTGTGTCTTGAAATCTAACCTGCTGCCAAAGCAATCCACATGACCGACCACTAATTGCAACATTGTTATGTCTTTGTTGTGGAGTAGTGTCCTACTCCTAGTGATTAGATCCTGTAACACAACGTTTGAACCCCCCCTCGTTTTAAAGTTAAAGCAGCTTAAGTGTGAAGAATGAATCAATGAATGGGTTTGCATTGATCACCCTGTAACAAATTTCAGTTGACAAAACTGTGTCCTATTACTTGTGGCCTTGTCTTTGACCAAAAGTTAAACCAAACGAGAAATTAATACACAGTTCTTGGCATGTTACGCTCATGACATTAGTCTAATAAATATACGGTACAATATAAATTTGCAAGTGCCTATCAGTGCCATGTTCATCACTCTTATGGCAATAGATAATTAGATACTATGCACTGAAATTAATGTCTCTTTGTTGAGAACTCCCCAGGCTCCTCAGTGTGCGGCCCAGAAAGCTCTTTTATCTGTGCAATTAACAAGCGATAACTTTCGCATGAATTGAAAGATCATAACATAGTATCTGGTATTATTGTCACCAGCATTTTTCAAAACGGATTTTTTTTGGGGGGGATATTGCGTAAAGCTATCTAGATTCTTTTTATGTGGATTAAATACTAGATAATGCTACAACTCTTGCAAGCTAAATACAAACGTGACGTGTAGTTAGTTTACTTATGAGACTATGATATCATATTATACTTGCAGAGTAGGAATTCAAAAATTTAAATATGGCTAGCAAAAATTAATTCCAGGTTCAAGGGAGTAGGTGCATACGAGACACCTAATGACTAATGTTCTTGAAATTAAGGAAAATAGTACAAATGATTACGTATATGACATTAATGATTAGAAAAATAAAAAGTTGAAGATGAAAATTACAAATATGATTATATATATATTATCAGACTATAAGTGCAAGATAAATTATGTTAAATATAAATTAAAAAGTTGAATATTATTATAAGAGAAAAAAAACAACTTGAATAATTTTTTAATTAAAGTATAGTATGAAATTTATTTATATGATTACTTCTTATCCATTAGTAAATCTATGGTGTATTTAATTCCCTAATATTGCACAACATATATGGTGAGTGAAAGGTTTTTGAAGGGGGCTTTGATAATATAATTTCAAGACTGTTGCAAAGCAACGGATTCAGGTGAAAATGAAATAAAGAAAACTGTAACAAGGCTATTCACATATACGATAGGAAGTAATGAATTTGAAGTGGTTTGAGATTGGTGTCCTCTCTAATAAATAGGAGAGGGACACGAATATTTCAAACAGAAAAGCATGTCGAGTCTTGATGACTTTGCAAATTGTGATTGTACTAAATGAGCTGCATTATGTCACAATTTACAAACATGCTTAGATAATTTGATAGGGCGTGGCGGTACGTGTGTTTGTATGAACCTTGGAAAATTGAGGACCCAACAGACTAAGAGTCACATCCTCATGGGTGAATATACGAGCATGCTTGTTGAGTGGCTAAAATACAAAAATGACTTTGATCTCCATGCTTCTCTAGTACACAATCTCTACCGTTGATCTTAGGTCAATAGGTCCAATCATACTTGTGGGGCCATTGCTAGTGTGAAGGGTCCCACCTCTATGATCCGGATAAAATAAAAGGGGCCCTTGCTTCTCGTTAAGACTAGTGAACAAAATTTGTAAGAGAAGGAGCTATCAACTAACAAAGGTAAGAGTCAGTAGAAGGCAAATTCGAATTTTAAACCTGAAATGGCCCAAGTATTATTAGAATTTCTTTAGCGTGTATTTGTTTAGTAGCTTGCAAAATTATTTTTGAGAATTCTTGGCTTTTATTAAAACTGAAATAATTTATCTATACTATGTTTATAATTTATTTATTTTATTTACTTACTGTGTGTTTGAAGACACGTTAAAAACGCAAGAAATTACGTTTGTTACCGGAAAGATACATTGCAATATGTATTGGCTTCAATTTAAATGTGTAAGAGTGTGTCAACAATGTTATACCAAATCCACTATTCGCTATATGATTTAGTTTTTAAATCATTAAATTCATTTCATTTTAGTTCTGATAAATCATAGAAAAAAGTTTTAAAAATTAAATATTCAATGATTAAGTCATACAATTTACTAAAGTCAATGACTAAATTACTAATTAGGTACGCTTTCAAATATCAATATATCATTTGTCAACTTTTTTTTTACCGTTCAAATATTTCATATTTAATGTGAAAATAATGAGTTTAACTCACAGCAGAGGAATGCTAACAATATATTCTTTAATACACATTCTGTTAAATATATTTTATAAAATTAGTTAAAATTTATTAAAAATGATTAATTCAAAAAGATAGTCATTAAATATGATATAAAACCTATCAAATTTTATCATTTCCAGCCAATAAAAAAATATTTAAGATGTTTATTATATTACTAACATTTGTCACTCATATATATATATATATATATATATATATATATATATATATATATATATATATATATATAAGGTAACTTATCAATGTCGCTTAGCTCTTCCATCCTAAAAACCAAATCTATTTCACTTATCAATGTGGAGAAGGAGCAGGATACGACAACAAATGATTATGACATTAAGTCTTTTTTTCCTCTAATAAACAGTGAGCCATTAAATTTTAGTTATCAAAAAAAATAATTTAAAATAATAAATAAATTCAAATACTTTAATCGGTTGACTTCACTTAAATCAATATGTTTGTGAATGAATTGAATTTTTTAAAAAAACATATTCAATTCAACCCATTTAAATTTGATTAGATTAACTCATGAGTTTAACCGAATCTAATCCATCACAAAACAATACTTTTAAATTTTATATTTAAGGTAACTTATTCTTAAATAAGAAGTGATTTGCATATAAAAAATAAATAAAAAGTAATTTTATACGAAGGTATAACCGTACAAGTAGAATGAAAACTTACAACATGTAACATGTAGACACTAGTGTCATAGATTATAACTATTAATAGTTATCAACACACAGTTTATGTCCGTTAAAAAAACACACAGTTTATGTAAGTGAGATTATCTCTTAAGAATCTATAATTTTTTTAGAATTAAATTATATATTGTTATTATGAGCATGTTATTGTATTTAATCATAACCATTACTTTTTTCTAAAATTTTAAATTCAATTGTATCAATTATTATTGTTATCTTTAATTCAAATTACATCCTATTTCATTTTAAATTCTAAAAAATCATCTTATCTTTAAAATCTAATTGTTATTAACATAAATATATGTTTCAATCGTAATTATAAAAGAATAAATTGAATTGATTTCATTCACACACACAAAAAAAGATTGAATTGATTTTTATTTCATATTATTTTCAAATAAATATAAATTAAATTGCATTTTTTTACTGATTCAGTCAAATATTTTTTTTTTTCAAAATTGATCCAAATCAAACAGCAAATTATACTAATGTGAGACATTTGAAATTTCATATTATTTTACGTTTTGAATGTTTTTACTTTGAAATTTCAGGGTTTGTTTTATTTTTATTTTTTTAGAGGATGGTTTGTTTTAATTAAAAAACTGTTAGTTATATCAACCATTTGGATCTTCAACTGATATGGGAAAGTAATCTACATCGTTTATGAAGCTTTTTTTTCCTCTTCGTACATTAAAGATGTTGCCTATGGTATGAAAATTTTATTCCCTTTATAGATTTGTGCACATAACTTCATACAGTAGCAACTTATTGACGAACAACATTTATATGCTCAACTAGTATTCAAAGTCTCATATTGCACATGACAGTTTGCGTAAAACTTATTATGTAAAATTTAAAATAATGATTATTTCTACTACTTGATTGGTCGTTCGTATGATACTTAATTCTCATATTTCCCAACATAAAAATACGTGGTTGTTATGGATTCTGTGTAATTAACAAGTTCATGGCATGTGACCCAATATTGATAACATCTCAACAACCAGCCGAAAAGAAAACTTTCCATTTCAAAACCCATCCTAACATAACATATTAGCACTTTTTAAAATTTAATTATCAATATACTACATTTTTCTCCAAAACGTATTTTCCACTTCTCTTTTCTGAACATATCATGAATGCAACTTCACCAACCAATTAGTGTCATTAAAACCAAAACCATTAATAATAATACGTCCTCTGTATTTGTTTTTTATTTTATTTTATTAATCTGCAGTTGACTAGCTAGCTACCAAAGCTATAGCTTAATAAAAAAAAAAAGTTTGCAATAAGACTCATACATTTTACCAGTAAAAAAAATTGAATATAATTTAATAAAAATGGATATGTTGAAAAAAATTGTATGATAAATAAGTTTTCTTTTCTATGGTAGGGGCAAGCATTTTAGTGCTTTTCGACTAATTAATTCATCGACGACAAACAAGCAAATCCAATTGATTGGCATCGACGTGATCACTTAAGCAAAATAAGGGTCTTTTTAGCTTCAAATAACATTTGTTGTTCTTCTTTTGTAGTTTTATAGATGACCATAAAATCATTTTCTTCCTTTTATTTGATTTCTTATTTTCAAAGGTTTAAACAAAAGTGGCATTTCCTATAAAAAAAAGTGGTGAAATATGATTTTATTTTTTATCCTTTACATATAAATCTTTAAAAATATAAAATAAAATAAAACAAAGTAATATCTTAATAGTAGCAATTAATTATAGAAAATATTAAATATTTTTTAAATCAATGAGAACTTAAAGATCCTATTAAGCTGCCTATTTTTCTAAATTATGGAACACAAAACAATAGAATAAATGTAAAGATTTTAGAAAGGGTCAATATAACTATATACTATAGTTTTACAAATTTAATTAATTTATACTTTATTCACCTTGTAAAATTTATTTTTCTCTAAACATTTAATAGGTATGCTTTGGATCGTGTCTGATGATTATTTTCTTTCAACGATTCACACACTAGTCAAACATTATCATGTGACACAGAATGAATTTTATAGGAGTATTACAAAGGTGAAGTAGCTTTAATTAATTAATGAAAGAATATCACACTTATTTACTGATGGAGTGAGCTAAAAGTATAGCTTTATATTATATAATTTTAATCTGCAATTTGCAGGCAGATTATTTAATAACCAACATGGGGAAAAAATGTGACAAAGTTGGAGTTTGCAAAATGGATGCGATCTCTTCCATATGATATGAATTTGCCAAATTTGCGTCATGTGCATCAAGAACTCCAAATCCAGTTCTTTAAAAGTCCCACAACCTTTAACATGAATCTGGTTAATTAAATCAACTTTTTGAAGTTAGGTACCGCAAAGGCCCGCACCCGTCCAAACCTGTCTCAATTTTGATATAAAAAATTTAGTTAATTGAATTCGAGTTCAGATTCAGATTTTTCTCACATTTAAAATTTAGGGACGGGTTACAAAAATACCTTATTTATATATATATGATGGATGTGAAGTCTAACTTTTGTATGTGAATTAATTTGTTTCTGTAATTCTTATGTGTTTTTCTGTTGAATTATTAAATTTTTCCTTTTATTTTAATGAATTTTCAGGGATGAGGACGGAGGCGGAAAAACCAACTCCGATGGGAGGGGGAGACAATTTTTCTTACCCCGTCTAAACACCTCTAAGTGGGTCCAATTTTCATAATGCAAGTATGAATAGTTTTTTTTTAAAAAATAAAATAAAATTAACGTCAGCTGTTTGGATTATTTTAATCACGTAAACATGGTAAATTTTATTCTTAAAAATATTATACATTTATATATTCAGTATAATAAATAATTTTTAATAAAAGTTTAACACTTTTAAATTTGAATGCTTAAAAATAGTTTTAAAAGACTAATGTTAAAGATATTGATTTTTTAATTAGGATTAGTATTTTTGTGTTTTTTATTTGATGTTTAACCTGCCAATCTTGACTATCGTGCCACATGTCAATGATTGGCACGAATTATGCTCCCTTTAATTACAGTTGCGCATCTCTTATTTCTGATTTAGGTTGAAAAAGAAAACTGATTATTAAACTACATAAGATGTTTTGGATCCTATGGTATCCAAATTTTTTAAACAGCTTGCTGTTAGTCAAAAAGGTAAATGGTGTTTGGTCATGTTACTCTATCATTTAGTATTAGTTATTCTCGTTAAGTTGATTAACAGGTACCACAGAACTAAAATATTCCATTAATTAATTATTGAGGATTATTATATACTTATATATCTGAAAAAACCCCATTCGAGACTATAATATTTTCATTTGGTACGTGGCTATAGACAAAAGCAGATGCATTTGTCTTAACATCTATAGTTCACATAATTATCAAAGATAAAGTATTCAGAAGATGTATAAACAATAGGGTAGGTATAACAGGATAATATATATAGATTAAAAGAAATTAAATGAAAAAAAATGAAGAATATTTTTTTTATAATTACTCTCTTGAGGTAACGTGAAGAGAGAAGATCGGACAACATTATTTTTTTTTTTTCCAAACCGTACACTAAGAGAAACTACAATACTTTACTGTTTACACGCACTGCTTCTACTTATACCATTGAAGCTAGAAATTGAGGAGTATTGGACTTTTTTTTTACACTAGATTACTTTTTTTTTTTTTGTGGTAGCTGTATCCGCACTTATACTCATCATTTTGCAAGTTTTTTTCTTCCTTATTGTGGGTATTTTTTACAGATGCCTCTTGACTGGTCCAATTGTCATCCATTGTCGCAAATTAGAAGAAGAAAAAAAAATAGATATTAAAAGAAAAGAAGATAAATGTGCACTAGAACTAACTATCATGCAATTCATAGTTATACTCTTTTAAAAAATTATCTGTTAATATCTAGCTAGACATAATTCATAGCAGAAACAAGCATGAAAAGCATTCCAGCATGATGAAGAACGTACCATATCTTCTCCCTAAGATTGTAGCTATCTGCAAGATCATTACGAAAGGAACAATCATAAAAGGACCAGCATAACAAGAGAGAAAACTAAGACATACATCAAGGGAACAACAAAGTCACAAGATTTGACATTAAAAGAAGCAAATATGGACAATAAAGCTCAATATCTAACAGGATTGAGCAAATTATTGAGAGCGAGCGAGCAAGAGAGATTTCCATCATAAAACAGCAACCTCCGCTAAAGTTAAATCATATTCTCTTGTTATGATATATTTCACGATACTGCCCCGATAAATCTTTTTTTTTCTCACTTGTAATAATAAATTATGTTTAAGTTACGATGTGTCTACTGGGACATTTAGAAGGAAAAAAACAATGATTTTACTTATTAGTCTAATTTTTAAAATCATGCTTATCAATCTTGCTTGTGTAGGCATTAGAATTAGAAACTTTCGCTTTTTATTAATAATTGAATATTTAAATGAAAATTAATATGATACATTAGATAAAATATCATTTAAATTATAAGATATTTACATTTTATAAACTCGACGTATAAATTTTCACGCAGCAAAAATATGTTAGAACTTTTGTTAAAACAATAAGATTCGTCATTTCTTTTTTTTTTTTTCCTTTCTATTTTTTACTTAAGAAAATTAGTTAATTAAATTTCTCTTCATGATTAATTTTGATAGTCCTAAATTTCAAAAATACTTTTAATACCATATATGTCATTAAACAATTTTACTTTTATAAATACTCTTGGGACTTTTCCATTTTAAAAAATCCACCAAATTACCTTTTTTGTGGAGAAAACTCACTTTGATTAAAGATATGATGATGTTCGAATTAGGGAATGGGATGGGGTTTAAGTTTTTTTTATCCCTATATTAATGAAATTTGACGCTAAACTTACGCTACCTTTTTGTGAGGACTTTGTTGTATTGTGTGTAAGTGTTTTTTTTTTTGGTGTGTGTGTTCATTGACAACAACAAAATTTAAACATAAGCCTTGTGTATACTACTCAAATCTTTTCTACTAGCTAGGTAAACCTTAGTTGATATCCCACTGTGTGTCTTATATTGTTGAATGATATGTTATCTAATATAAATTTTAATATGTTTTTTTTTCCCTTGAAATATAGACAAATTTTGCTTAACTTTAGGACCTTGTAAAAAAATTTGATTTTGATTCTTACTATTTTATTTTAGTCCTTTAAAAAATTTATTTTAATTCCTAGAGTTTATTCATTTATTTTGAATTTGATTTCTTTAAAAACATTTAATAAAGATTAAAATAAAACGATCTACATATATATTATAGGAACTAATATATATATATATATATATATATATATATATATATATATATATATAAAGACCAAAACAAAACAACAATAACCAAAACTAAAAACGAAATTTTGCAGAGACTAAAAGTCAACCAAAAAGTAAAGACCAAAAATATGTCCAAGCCTTTAAGTATCCATTGCTAAACAAACACCAACAAAAGTTCAATTTGTGTGAAAATTGATATAGATAATTTGAAAGAAAACATCAAATAATTAAACTTTCAATAATCGATTAATTCCGCTTTGCACAAAAAATTACACACACATACTGTGAGAAAAAAAAAATAGTAGAACAGATAAACACTTCCAATATTGTTAGATAGGACACTAATAGCTTGTTGGAGCTATTAGAATAAACTCACATACAAAAATATTGTAAAACTTAAACTACAAATAATTTTTTACTCAGTTGAGATTATTCAACTAGACCTTGAGTTTCATGGCATTTCCCATTTTCCATAAGGAGGCGGGTTTCTCACACGAAACAGAATTTTAACAGTGTTAGAAAAATTAAACCTGAATTCATAAAAAAACTGAGAGTTATCTCTCAATCTTTAACTAATTATACCAATCCATATTGATAGAGGAAAAAATATATAATTGCAATGTCCGATCCAATTACTAGTAATATGTAGTGATTCAAGTAGAAATGATAAAAGATAAGGTGTTATATTAATCCGTGTTCTCACAATATTAATTAAGAAATTAAAAAGATAAAATATTTATTGTAAATATCATACAAACAACATAATTTTACATATTTCAATAAAAAAATTCTTTTAATTTCTCAATCATATCGGTTAGCATTTGTCTAACATAATATATACGTGCAATGTATTTTTTGCAATTAGTCATCTGTACTTATTCGCGGAGATAATTAAAGTCTACAAGATATGCTTTGCTCACAATGTGTAAGCTTTTTATTTAGAACATTTGCTTGCTTATACAGAAACTATCGTAGTAGCAGGAGAGCAACTATAGCCTACAAAAGTAGCGTGGCATTAAATTCAAATATAAGATATGCATATCATCAAAGATCCGTGGTGGGCACTTACGCATGATATGGTCAACGAAATTAATGCATGCTCATCACTACATGATTGTAAGTACCGAGGTAGTTATATGTGTTCTTTCATTTCATATATTCTAGTGTAGAACTATAGAAGGAATTTCTTGCTATGTCATTTCCCGTTTCACATTGAATAGCCCTATAGTAATCATTACTAAACAATATAGCCATCAATTTATTATAAAAAAATATTTATACACCATTTTTTAATTCAAATTTGTAGAACTAAAAGATACTCTCAATATCATCCAACAAGACATCATTTACATGTTAAGAATACCAGCAAATATCCGCTTAAAAAGTTACTAGACACCCATGAGGAAAGTGAAATTTCATTCTAAATCATTAACTATTTATGCCAACCTGCCTTAACAACTATTGTAAACATTTAAACAATAAAACACAATTTGCAAATATATATGCGCAGGCACAAGCGTTATTAATGGTTTAAATTTAACATGAAAACTAAGCGGGTTTGGTTTCACATTAAATTATTTAAAATCATGTTGAAATATCAATTAACTTGATTTTAGGTGCATGTTTACATTTTTTTTGGTTTTATATTAAAGAATTGACTCTGTCTTCAAATTTATTCTGAGTTGAATCAATTTAATTTAGTTAATTTTTACATTTGGATAAAAAAATTATACTAAAATTTACTATTAACTCAGTTTTAGAATAACAACATCCAAACATATATATCAGAAAAGTAGAAAAATGTTCAGAAAATTTTACAAAGACTAATAAACTCAAAATGTCACATATTTATTAAGACTAAAAGACAAAATTAACCTAAAGCATATTTTAAAACAAAGGAATGAAGGTAAGTTTTTACAGACGGGTTGAGTGTTGTCTCCCCATACATGGGCAACGAGCAAAATATGGTTTAAATCTGACCTAAACCTATCAAACTTTATAGGTTGCCTCGTAGCCATCCTTAAAAAGGCCAGGGAAACAGAAAGTGAAATTCTTATTCTGCCCAGAACCGTTCGTTATCCATCGCTGATTATTTTCTTTTTAAGGTTTTTATCATTTATATTTTTTTAAGACGAACTTTTTTTTATGGAAAAAATATGGTTTAAATGTCATAAAAGTTATAAGATAAAGATCAAGATGATAAAAATTACTTCATACAGATTAATTCGTTAAGGTTTTTTTTTATCAGGATTAATTCGTTAAGGTATTCATCTATAAGAGACAAACACTTTAATACCACAAAATTATAATGACATATATTACATAAATGAAATCACAAAGATTTAAATTCAAAAAGGGAAAACTACATATGCAAAAGTGCATCTTTAAAAAAAGTTATTTATACAAGCTACCTAACTTTAAAAAAATTCTTACTAGCAAATATTCAATCAAGTACTGAATAAACAGTATTTAAATTTTTTTTACCAGTATTTATCCCGACAGTTCATCTTAACCGACATGGATTAGGTGCTTTACGACGTTGAATTTCATGTCAATTTAGGAATTGATGGAAAATTGGTTAGCGGCAATTATAACTGCAAGTAAACCACGACTTCAACAGCCGCTAAATACAAATTTTGTTGTAGTCATAGAATATATTAAGTATTATTAAAGTTATTTTCTAATTAAAATTTTCATTTCATTTGAATGATTATTTTATTTTCAATAATTGAATTTGGAATATCGATTTAAATAATCTAGGAATAATATGAAATTTTGAAGATTATAAATTCTAAATTCATTTTATCTGTATATAAAAGTATTGAATATCTTATACTTTTAAATTATGGAATAAATTTAATAATTCGTTTAATAAGTTTATTAAATTTCAAAAAACACTTAAAAAAATAACAATTAATTTTCAAATACTGTAAATAATCTTAATATACTATTTAAAAATATACTGAAATAATTAATGAAAAGCATGCATTATATGTAAAATATAAAAAATTATAATACTTATTTTCTAAATAATTAATATATTTAATGTAATATAATAAGTTTTTCTAACCAGTTGGTTAGATCATAATTTTTTTTATAAAAAAAATAAAATTGACAGATATACTTTTTTTCTGGAGTGAATTGACAATTGAGATTTGACAAGTAGTTTTACGAGTTGGTTTGTTTTTTTGCTATGCATTGCACGAACACAGGTACTACTTACTAGTATACGAAAACGTCATACCTTTAGATGCCTAACGCCGTTAAGAGTTGCACCCTAACCGTCCGTGCGACGTGCGTGTCGAAATTATTGACTCTTTGATGACACTGTTATGTCCTTTTGGGAAGGTACCAACCCCTATGAGGCTGTGACTTCTCTGCCTAGGTTTCCTAGCTTTAAGAAATCTATCCGTGGTGGTTGAATTTGGTGGCTATGCTTTGTCAAGAACGACTTTACCTAGTTTTTTTTTTCTTTAAACGACAGTATAAAATAATAGACTACTATTAAACATCTAGTCATTAAAATAATAAATCAAAACTTTCATATTTTGAAGGATAAAAAATAACTTCCCTATGTACCCTTGGCAAGAAACCATAGTTATCATATTTGATATGATGAATCTGGTTGACCTGTTGACCAGAGTATTGAATATCCAATTGGTTTCAATAGTCAGATATTATTATTTCCGTCAAAACCCATCCTCATGTTCATCATCTCCAATGATATGAAATTTTTTCTCCATTCTTGTCCCCATTGGGATCCAGGTACACCTGTTCTCAACCTTGAGAAAAAAAATAGACATAAAACAGGTGTAAAAGCTTAAGGACAATTAAGTAACATACATGTTATAAAATAAAAACAATTTAATCATTATACATTTCAAATACACGTACGTGACAAGTATATACTGTTCCCCTACATGTTTTAAAAATTCGAGCATTAAAAAAAGATTTGGAAAAGATAATAGAAAACAGTAAAATAAATTATTGAAAATTAAATCAAACAAAAAAAAAATTAAACATGAATTAATTAAGGATAGAAAAAATTAAAAAATCAAATATTATTATAAAAAAAATTAGAAGATGAGAATGTTGAGAACTTAAATCACTAGAACTATTTTTTGATGTAATGTTAATGATTTTTCTTTATTTATAATTATTTCAATTTACACATGCATCTACTGGTATACTCTAACTTTGGTACCTCACATGAAAGAGCCTAATTTGCATAGCTAAAATAGTAAATTGCATTAAACATAGAAATATATAACACGCTAAAAAAATATCAACATATCCCTAGTGATGACTTTATTTAGATATTCTTTTCCTATTCTATTAGAAGATAAAACAAATGTAATATTCATAAATAGATAGAAAGAGAAATTACATCAAGATTAGTTTGCTGTCAAGTTTCCCTGCAAAGAAAGTTTAGTCTCTCATTGTCACATATGCTTTACAATTGCAAGAGGGAAATGTTTAGTAAAGTGGAAAAAGATAAGAAAAGGAATAGAAGGAAAGAATGACTCTCAATATTTGTTTCTCCTTCTAACCTTTGTCTTCTATGAGGAATTGGATTCGGTTGAAATTTTTGTGTCTTTTCTTTCTTTTCTTTTCTTCTTTTATAGGTGTAAATTAGTGTGTTTTTTCTAAATTCGTCTTTATTTTCCTTAATTAGTATGTTTTTCTTAATTATTTTTCTTTTCTTAATTAACCATGTTTTCCTCAATTAATATTTTTTTTGTAATTAGTTTTGATTTTCTTAATTAGTTCACTTTCATGGGCTTTATTTTATTTACTAAACATCATAAATTCATTACTTTTCATACTTTTTGCACAAAAACTTAAATGATATTAATTTAACAATTATTTACTCAAAAAAAATTAGAAAAGAAAAATTATAAATTTTTATATAATTTAACTTCAAAATATATTTATAATTAACAATTATGATAACAAGTATGACAAATAACTAGGTAATATGTTCGGTGGTGTCGAGAGATGTTGTAGGGAAAGCGGCATGCATAGAGAAAGGAAAGGAAAGGGTACGCCCAGAGTGGTGTAGGAGGCGGATACAAATGGTTGTACCAAAGGGAAAATAAGGGCAAGGGTTTGTGTAGGGTCTGTTTGGGAGGGGGGGCCTTTTTCTGCGTAGATCTACAAACTACTAACATACCAAGAAAGGATGGGCCATGTGGATGTCTGATCAGTGAGTCTTTTAAAATGTACATGTGCTAGTAATTCTGACTCTTTTTTATGCCAATTAATTGTTTTTCACCGTTTTGTACTCTATTCTACGCTGCTGCTGAGACATGCATGGAACAGTACTAGTCTACTCTGCTCAACTCCAAAGTTGGGGTAACTGACATCTAGGTTTTACTACTGTTTATGAAAATTACCATACTGTAATCCGAGGTTAATGTCAGGGTAAAGTTGGGGTTGTACACGTACTCATACCGGACTCACTCCATGAATAATAATTCACAGTGTACTGCAAGCAAGGAGTATATGCATAGTCACACTCATGAGTAGTAAAAATTACAGACTGAATCTCCCTGAGTGGTCCCACTTTGATGCACAAGGATGTGTCATGTGTGTATTCGCAGTTGATGGATGAAGATGAAGGAATTGATCATGAGGATGTGACGAATCAAGCGGCCAACAATGAATCAGAGGTGGGACTTGAAGTAGTACATTGGAGTACACAGAGTTTTTTGAGTTGAAGCGGTGGCCTGTGAATTTTAATTACTGTGGGAATTGATAATGATAACGCCACTCATGAGTGAAGCTGAAGCCGGGAATCAAATCAAAATGGCACTGTAAGGCACGTGTCGTTATATGTGGAGGTGTCACAACACAACTCAGAAGGTGGTGTGCATGGGGGCAGCGTAGAGCAGGCGTTATAATATCTCTTCGGTTATCAACTTGCGCCCCTCACAGATCGGTGATGATGAATCATACTGCTAATGATCGATCGAGCTTTAGTGCCAGAATAAAATATTTACAAGATAAATTATTAATTAGAATAGCTACTGGGCGTTGACTGCTTAGTATTTTAGAAGAGTAACACAATGCAGCTATATATATATATATATATATATTTTTTTTTTCTTTTTTCTTTTTTCTTTTTTCTATCATATTATTCATTTTATTACACCTTAATTTCTCTCTTATTTTTCTTGTTTGTATAAAAAAAAAATTATTTTTTATGCTATAAATTATTGTACTATTTTTAACTCATTAAAATATATACTCATTGGAAAATGAGTGAAAAAAATGCGATAAATGTTGAGTGAGGAAGTTAATAAAGAAATTTTTTTCAAGGAAAAAAGTAAAACAAGGTTAGAGATTAAAGAAAGAAAATGTAAGAATATTTTTTATTTGTTGTAAAAACAAAATGATGAGAAATATTTATCAACTTTATTGATTATAAATTATCACTTGTAATTATTTATTCTTTATATCATATTTTTTTATCTACTTAAAGAAATTAAATTCAATTACACTCAAACAATAATACTTTGATATTTCTTTCTTTTATTATTTTAAAATAATAAAGACCTAATCATTTTTAAAAAAATTAAGAGAGCGAAATTTTACATAATTCACATTAAGGTAATCAAAAGTGCATACAAGACATATATATTTGTTATTTGAGTTACTTAAAAGGTAGGTATTAGACAATTTTTATCTTTAAAATTTAATAACTTTTTTTATTAAATACATTAATTTTTAATTCCTTTATGCAGCAATCTTGTTTCTTTCTTAGTCCTTGATCCTTACATTCATATTATACCAAAAAATCTTAAAGTAACACAGTACTACTAATATCTTAAAAGTATAGAAATTATTTAATAATTTTTAAATATATTAAATGCTTCTTAATCAATGACGCTGATGATTAATGATTAGTTAGATTGTTAGAAAAAGCGACAAGTAACATGTGGCAGTTATCTTGGTAAAAAAGTGTATAGTTTTAGCTATGTAAATCATGAATTTAGCCTGCATTAGTTTAATTATTACTGGTAGATGGTAATTGTCATAACGATTCTCTTTCTAAAAGCACGACCATATGGTATATAAATATGCAGACGAAGAGAGGCTTCCCTTTTTGTACAAATTACACATATACAGACACGGCCAGGTAGAGAAAGAGAGACAGATCTCTCTCAAGGCAGAGATCTTTTGCGTTTCTCAATATAAGTGAAAGAGTAGTAGAGAGAGAAAGAGAAGATCCAAAGAGCTAACCCTGGCTCCCTGAATATCTTCTCTTTTTAATCTGAATCACGCTTTCCTTTGTCTCTTAGCTTTGTTTTCGTTTGATCCCATCCCCCTCTAGCTAAACTCGTTTGTCTTCTATGCCACCTTCAGGCTGATCAAAACAAAACAAAACAAAACTTGTTTTTTCGCTATCTTCTTCTCCCTTTGAGGTAAACAGCATAAATAAATAAAATAAAAAAAAGCGACAGAAAGTGATCGATAGAAAAAGAGACTTGTGGAGTAGCTCTCAGTGTAAAGATGGGTACTGGTTGGAGAAGAGCCTTCTGCACCCGCGACCCTGCTTCTACCATATCGGATAAACAGCCCAGAAGCCCGAGCCAAAGCCCGAGCCCGAGCCCAAGAAGCTGCGCCAGATTGGGTTTTCTCTCCGGAGGTAGCAACCCTTCCACCCCACGCTTGCGTTGTACAACAACAGCGGAAACTGTTTCTCAAACAGTTACAGTAAGTGAGAGTCCCAGAGTTCATAGCAAGAATACCACCCCCAGAGCAGCGAAATCACCAAAAACGCTATCGGTCTCAAATCCAACTTCTCCTCGCTCCCCTCTCAAGCTCTCCCTCTTCAGGAACAGCTTCAAATTCAGGGTATGCTATGTTTCTTTCTTAATTAAAATAAAATAAAATTCTGATGCATGGAGTAATAATTAATTAGTTAAGTTTGTTGTGGTTGAGCAGAGTAGCTGCGGAATTTGCTTGAACAGCGTGAAGACGGGACAGGGTACGGCGATTTACACAGCGGAATGTGGTCACGCGTTTCATTTCCCGTGCATCGCAGCGCATGTACGCAAGCATGGAAGCCTGGTGTGCCCCGTATGCAACGCCACGTGGAAAGACGTGCCTCTACTTGCGGCGCACAAGAACCTCGCTCCAGAATCCGCCACGCAAAACAACGTCGTCGTCGTCCAGAGGGTCGCAGAAAGTCCTTACACCAATGCTGCCAGCGACAAAAAGCCAACAGAGAATAATAATGCCTCCCCCGTTTTCAAAGCCTACAACAACAACAACCACGTGGAGCCACCGGCAAAGCATTCCGATCCAAGCAGGTCCTACGACGACGATGAACCACTCCTCTCTCCCACCTCCGACGGCCGGATTATTCCCATTCCCGAAGCCGACGAGGACGAGGATGAAGACCCCGGCGAGTTCCAGGGCTTTTTCGTCAATCCAAAGAACTCATCCTCTTCCAAATCCTACTCCGATTCGTTGCAAACCAGCGACGGAGATTCCAGAACAGTTCAGGTGAAACTGATGCCGGAGTGCGCTGTCATCTCAGTTTCACGAGCACACGAGACCTACGCTTTGGTCTTAAAAGTGAAGGCTCCACCGCCGCCACCACCTCCTTCGCGGAGCAGCGCGGCGCCGTCGCAGCGCGCGCCAATAGATCTGGTGACCGTGCTGGACGTAGGTGGAAACATGACCGGCGGGAAGCTTCACATGCTGAAGCGCGCGATGCGTTTGGTTATCTCATCGCTTGGCACCGCTGACAGGCTCTCCATCGTGGCTTTCTCAGCCACCTCCAAACGGCTCTTACCTTTGCGAAGAATGACAAGCCAAGGTCAGCGCGTGGCTCGTCGAATCGTTGACCGGCTAGTGATAGGTCAAGGCTCCAGCGTAGGGGATGCGTTGAGGAAAGCCACCAGAGTGTTGGAAGATCGCAGAGAAAGAAACCCGGTGGCCAGCGTCATGCTCTTATCAGACGGTCAAGAAGAAAAGGTTCAAAATCAGAGAGGTAATAATAATCAGAGGAAGTCATCGAGCCACGTTTCGTCGACGCGGTTCGCGCATATCGAGATTCCGATTCACGCGTTTGGGTTCGGGGCGAAGAGCGGTTACAGTCAGGAACCGGGGGAGGACGCGTTTGCGAAGTGCGTGGGTGGGCTTTTGAGCGTGGTGGTTCAGGATTTGAGGATTCAAGTAGGGTTTGAATCTGAGTCGGTTGAGATAAGTGCGATTTACTCGTGCAGTGGAAGGCCAACACTGATGAGCTCAGGGGCGGTGAGGATGGGGGATTTGTACGCCGAGGAAGAGAGGGAGCTATTGGTTGAGTTGAGAGTTCCAGCATCGTCAGGAACTGGGGCCCACAACCACGTGATGACGGTACGGTGTTTGTATAAAGACCCTGCCACGCAGGAGATCGTATACGGTAGGGAGCAGGGTCTTCTGGTGCCGCCGCCCCAGAGTTCCGGTACAAGGATTGAGAGGCTAAGGAATCTCTTCATAACCGCCCGAGCCATTGCAGAGTCGAGGAGGCTCCTTGAGCATAGCCCTGACTTCACCAGTGCTCATCATTTGCTTGCCTCGGCGCGTGTACTTCTCATGCAGTCTAATTCGGCTTCGGCTCAGGAGTATGTTCGCGGCTTGGAGGCTGAGCTGGCAGAGCTTCACTGGAGGAGACAGCATGAGCAGATGCAGGTCCAGGTACAGCAGCGGAGAAGAGGGGCCGAGAGAGAGGTCATGGCGCTGCTGGACGAGAACGGCGAGCCGCTTACGCCGACTTCGGCTTGGAGAGCCGCGGAGAAGCTGGCTAAGATGGCAATGATGAAGAAGTCTTTGAATAGAGTCAGCGACTTGCACGGCTTCGAAAACGCTAGGTTTTAATTTTATTATTAATAAATGTAGAGGCATATTTAGAGAGAAGAGAACAAAAGAGGATGGGGCATGATAGTCTAAGGGAATGGGGACAAGCTGGTAGCAGACGGCGCGGCCCCTTCTGCATTGGAAGAAAGGGTATGCCCCACTCTAAAATGGGAGAGATTCATTGCTTGGTTCCTCGATCATGTCTTTTTGTCTTGCATTGTGCCTTTTATGTACACCCTTCTTTTCCATTTTTAATCATTTGCTTTTCAAGATCACAGCCAGAAACTGCTCCAGTCAATGCTCCCATGTTGGGATCGCTAGTTTATCATAACTATCAAGGGTAGAAACTAGAAGAAAAGAAAAAAAAAAAAAAAAAAAAAGTTGTAAATGCCATTCTAGTGGAGTAGTCTATAAAGTCTCTCTTCTCGCTCTTTCTCTATTTTCAATATGCTTGGCTTTTCGGAAATGGATATTGTCGTGTTTAAGGTTTTGGATGTCGTTTTAATGTAGTGGGTTAGTTTGTGCCGCTAATAATTAAGTAGCGGACTAGGAACGGGGATGAAATGATATCTTTTGTATGAAAAACATGGCAGAAGACAGAACTTAATGATGAACAAATGATTACATTCCATGGCATCATGATGCTTTTTCAGTTTTTTTTTTCATCTTTTATCCGAGCACCTTAGTACCTTGGCAATTCAGAATTGAAATTTCAAGGGGCCCAAAGTTAAATGCAATCATAAGGAAAAAACTGTGCTTCGTGGCAAAAATAAAATAAAAAAACGGAGGGAATGAATAGAAATACTGTGTCTTTCAAGGTGGTAAAAGGAGGGGTAAAATAGGTCCTTGTTCGTGGGAAATGAGATTTTCCAAGCACACACTATGGTATCCTAGCTACAAAGAGGTAAACCTAATCCGCGTGGGACGTTGAATTATATTTGCTTTGGGTACGTATCTCTTGCGGTTATATATGGAATGTGAAAAAAAAAAAAAAAGGAATTGAAAAGCACCGTTGCACATGCCCGAATTGGTAGTAGCGTAGTAGAGTATATTTATAGATCAAGAAATTTTATGATATATATGTTCGTAACATGAAACTTGTAAAATGATTTAACATGTAGAGTGATAGCTGAGAATTGAAGTCCAAATTTACAAGCTCTTCTTTCGTGTGAATAATAGAGCTATGTTAAGTCGAGGCCATAGGCTGTTTGTGTTGATAAATACGATGCTGAATTGCTTGTAACATTCAAAAAGTCGTCCTGGAATGGTCTCTGTCAGCGAGGTTAGCTTGGTCCGTATGAAAACAAATTTCCAGCTTCTTCGTGGGCTAGGAGATAGCTAGGGTTGGATGATAAATGGGGGGAGGATCTTGAACAGAGATGTCAGGTATGGAGCCTAAACAAGTGTCTCAGTTGTCCAATCCATCACTATCTGACCCTCTTGTTCTTGTTCTTGGCCCGGTGCTGTTAGTGTTACTAGGAGCCTCACTCAGCTAGCTGCCACAAAAACAACAACGCTTACGCTTTGGTCTGGTCCAGGCCTCAGCATGGGGGATGCTTATTATGTCAGTTTGTGTTGCGCTATAAACAAGCCATGGGCTACACCCTAGGGGCCAAGACTTTATTTGCTCCTATTCTTATCAACAACTGTAAAATAATTATACTATTTAAAGCAGTTAAAAAACAAAATTACATATCAACAATTTTCGACAATCAAATTATGTATGATAATTGGTAACTATTATATGCGAAGGAATCTCTCAAAATTTGAAAAACCTTTTAAATTTGTCATTTAACAATGATAATTGAGTAAAAGAGTCCGGCTAAGACAAAAAATTATATGATAAATTTGTTCATTTTTAAAATAATTATTTTAAATTAATTTAAATGATAATTTATTACTAAATTACAATATAAAATCAGGATATAGACATTAAACTCATTAAATTATTAACTTAGAGAGCAAATTAATTATTTATTCAATCATTTTATTATTCTTTCTCTTTAAATTGAGGGTATATTATTATTATATTTTAGGCAAAATTATATTTTTGATCCTTTTAGTTGTCTCTAATTTTAATTTTAATCTTCCTTTAAATTTATTCACCAATTTAGTCCTTCGGTTATGTCTAATTTTGTAGATATGATCCTTAAGTTCATATTTAATACAAATTAACGTTAACTATCACGTGTCACGTTTTGATTGGACGTTGACAACAACAATACATTTTCATCATTCAATCAGAACATGACATGACAATCAATGTTTCTTTGTAACCATTAACGTTTAAAGTTGGGCTTGGGATCATATTTACTGGATTAGACATAATTGGAGAATTAAATTGGTAAATAAATTTAAAGAGAGACTAAAATCGAAATTGAAAATAATTAGGGAACCAAAAATACAATTTTACCTATATTTTATTTTAATTGAAAGACAAACTAAAATGAAAAAGTAGTAACAATTTTGTGTAGCATAAAAAGAAGTGGTGAAATGCAGCTATATAAAGATCAAACAAATAGGTGTATTTGGTGGCTCAAGTCACGTGGTATTGTAAGGGGGGACCATTGTTCTCTATGTGCTGCAGGACTCGATGGAGATTGCATTTGCAATTTTGGATGGCAACATGGCATTGTTTTTTATTTCTTTTTGTGGGCAGTTTTAAGCCCACGTTCCACAATTCAAACGGTTTATTTCTTCACCTATAGACCCAAAATGAGAACAAGAGGACAGGTGAAATACTATTTAATCACAAAACATAAATTGGATAAAGTTAGGCAACATATATATATATATATATATATATATATATATATGATAATCTTTTAATAATTTTAAATCTTTACATAATAAAAGCATAAGACGGTCATAAAACAATATATTAAGTTTAATTATATATTACAATAATCAAGTCACATAAATAATTTGTTTAAATAGCATAATATTTTTAAATAAATTTTAGGATAAAAGCATTATACTACACTAATTTATTATTTTAACTTCACTTTTTATCTTAATCCGTGTAAATAAGCATTACAAATTGTGAGAGTACTAGTCACTTCACATTTAATTTAGTTAGGATACCATGGTTCCAAATTTTCTCATC
The DNA here is from genome assembly GCF_000004515.6 of Glycine max. Taxonomy (NCBI): domain Eukaryota; kingdom Viridiplantae; phylum Streptophyta; class Magnoliopsida; order Fabales; family Fabaceae; genus Glycine; species Glycine max. The sequence continues at coordinate 7,162,666 of NC_038242.2, read as the reverse complement.
TTCAAAAATGTTACATATGTGGTCTCAAGGTTAAAGGTGTGGCCTTGTGTCATTGCGGTTCAATGATGAATCCAAGACAACACTCCTTTGAAGTAGCAGTAGCAGTGAGTCACGAGAACGTAAGATGGTTGGCTCTGAAATGGTGTGGGGTTTTTCAAAGGACGTTCTCCGGCAAAGTAGCAGTGACAAGTCATGGTTTCTGCATAAGGCGTGTAAAAGCTCTGTAATTTTAGTACTTTTGAGCAAGTAGTGCCTTGTAATCAATCAATCATAAGATTAAGTACAGTTGTATTGTTCTGTTTGGACTCAAAGATCTTTGAAGGCAAATTTCCCCATCTGGGGTAGTTTTAGAAACTATTTCCCCAGATGGGGTCGTTTCTAAAATAATTGCAGCATGGGGCAGTTTTTTACGTGCATGGAAGACCCAAACCGGTGTCAGTGAGCAACCCGCCAGATGCAATGGCGATATGAACCTAATTCGCTAGCTGTAATGGCGATTTGCAGAAGCCATTGGGAACCGCCAGTCAAACTGGCGAGTTCCAACAGCTGAGGGTAGCCTGCCATGGCAGTGAACGGCAGAGCGCGTCGCGTCAGTCAGTCAAGGCCAAATCGCCAATGGTAATGGCGATTTGCCTTGGCCATGAATCGCCAACATGGCTGGCGGGTTGCTCCTAAGTATGCTTCTTCCATTATAAAAGCTCAGTCCGAGAGTGCACCAGCTACGCTTCCTTCGTGCCTTTGCTTCCATTGATCCTTCCATTGCTTTGCTTCCATTGCTTTCTCAGTGCGTTTTTGTTATTTTGGTAAGTGATTCTTAAGTTTATAACTTTAGTTGATAGGTAAATGTCAATATTATTTAAGTTAGGTTTTAAAAATAATATATTATTAGTTATGTTATATATATTTAGATATATGTTAGTTTAGTTATAGTTAAATTGATATATATTATTTTCTTTAATTATAGTGGTATATTATGATTTAAGTTAGGTTCTTATGATTTGCACGTTATATATATAGATATATGTTAGGTTAATTATGTTACAAATTTGAGTTGGTATATTATGATTTGTAGGTTAGTTGTATTGGATTTATTAATATGATTTTGTTAACATTTTTAAAATTTGTATGTTATTATTTGTGATAAAATGATTTTTAGGTTAATTTTAGTTATTATGTTATTATTATTTGGTTTAGATTTATTAGGTTTGTATGATATTATTTGTATTTTATATATGATATTTTTAGGTTTAGTTAGAATGTGAATATTATTTAATTGACTTACTTATAGTTTTTATTGAAATATATGATATTTTATTAATTATATATATATATATATATATATATATATATACATTTTATTAATTATATATATATACATATATATATATATATATGTATATATATATATACACGTTCTTTAAATTATTTATTCCATGAAATTTTTTTGATTTAATACCATTTTTTTGTGTATAATATTTTTGATTTAATTTAAATTTTAATAATTAGAAAAAAAATATGGTCATTTAATTAAATTTATGTACGTATTTTAATATTTAATTTTGTTATGTATAGAGTATTTTACTTAGTAAATTAAGTTTTTTTGTGTAAAATTTATGTACGTGTAACAATTTTTAATTTTATTATGTATTTTAATTTGGTCATTTATTTAAATTTTTGTAGCTATTTAATTTTTAATTTTGTTATTTGTAGACTATTTTAGGTAGTATTTTAAGTTTATTTGTGTACAATTTATGTACGTGTTTAAATTTTTAATTTTGTTATGTATTTGAATTTGGTAATTTATTTAAATTTGTGTAGGTATGTAATTTTTAATTTTTGTATTTGTAGACTATTTTAGGTAGTATTTTATGTTTTTTTGTGTTAAATTTTTGTACGTGTTCCAAATCTATGTATTTTAATTTGGTCATTTATTTTAATTTGTGTAGCTATTAAATTTGTAATTTTGTTATATGTAGATTATTTTAGAACATTTATTTAAATTTGTGTAGCTATTAAATTTGTTAATTTTTTTAATGTAAAATTTTTGTTGTCAATTTTTTGTATTATATTTAACTTTACAGCATCAATGGCATCTTCATCATCATCTTCATCTAGTATACACATTAAGTCTGGTCCAATAGAAGGAGACGTCTTATGGCTGCAACCTAAACATGTTTCCGAACATGTTTGGAATGGAGAAGCAGATAGAAAACTACATATCAGACGAGCCGTACCCATGTATCAAGGACAAGAAGAAATACCAGAGGAAATTATTCCTCTGCTTCGCCAATCAGGATTCTATTGGATAATGAAAATGGGGTACCTGAAAATTAATTCTTCATTAATTACAGCCTTTATTGAAAGATGGAGGCCCGAGACACACACGTTTCACTTGAGATGCGGAGAGGCTACGATTACTCTTCAAGATGTGTCAGTGTTGTTAGGTCTTCATACTGAGGGGGCACCATTAATTGGTCAGACTAATCTTGATTGGGCTGAATTGTGTGAAGAATTATTGGGAGTCAGACCACAGGAAGGTGAACTTCAAGGTAGTGTGGTCAAATTAAGTTGGCTGGCTCACCATTTTTCAGAAATAAATATCCATGATGGTAACGTAGAACAATTACAAAGGTTTACCCGTGCATGGATCCTCAGATTTATAGGAGGAGTTCTATTTGTTGACAAAAGCAGCAGTAAAGTTTCCCTAAGGTACCTCCAATTTTTACGGGACTTTGAACAGTGCAGCGCGTATGCATGGGGACCTGCCGTGCTTGCTTATTTATACAGAGAGATGTGCAGCGCCACCGATTACAAAATAAAATCAATCGGAGGTATGTGCATCTTAATCCAATTGTGGGCATGGGAACGCTGCACGACTTTGGCTCCAAAGAGAACTCCTTCTATAATAGAAAACAAACCACTCGGACACAGGTTAGTTGCTTTGAAAAAAAAATCATTTGAAAATAATCAATAATGTAACGCGTCCGCACTAATTATTTCATATTTTTTTTGTAGGTGGCTGCGACGTGGAAACCAACATATTGGCAATGATGATCTAATAGTTTTCCGTCGCAAATTGGATATCATGAAACGACATGAGGTAACAAGATCATCATATATTCGTTAAATAATAAATAAAATGTCATGGTTTAAGATAAATTAACAATTGTGTTATTGTATGCAGTTTCTGTGGGAGCCTTACACAGCAACTGTTATGTCGATGTTGCCTCCCATTTGTTTGGTTGGCAGTATGTCGTGGTGCGCAGTGGTGCCACTCATTTGTTTCCATGTTGTAGAGTGGCACCAACCGGATAGAGTGTTGCGACAATTTGGAATGCAACAACCTATTCCGGAGTCTCCTTCGCAACCATGGAATGTCCACGGGCTAACACTGAAAGGCAAAATGGATGAAAATTGGTTCCAGCTGTTGGCCCCATTTATCAGTCAGTGGAATAATCGAGCTGAGTTTAGGGTCGACGTTTATGCTCGACAAGAGGGCCTATTGAGTTTTAACTCGGATTACATGGTGTGGTATAGGCGCAAAACAAAAATGTTTATCGACCCAAACAATGCAAACACGGCTACATTGGTATTTATTTCTTTTTAATTATTTAACTTCAATTTACTTTTTAAAGCATCGACATTAATTTCCCTTACCCTAATAATTGCAGGGTGAAGTTACCGAGACATTGCAGTATATGGTGTCACCCCAAGGGC